>NC_092603.1:5000-117500 GCF_047663525.1 Anas platyrhynchos
CCTAACCCTAACCCCCCAACCCTAACCCCCGACTCCCCAACCATAACCCCCTAACCCTAACGGATCTAACCCTAACCCTAACCCTCTAACCCTAACCCCCCAACCCCCTAACCCCCCAACCCTAACCCCCTAACCCTAACGGATCTAACCCTAACCCTCTAACCCTAACCCCCCAACCCCCTAACCCCCCAACCCTAACCCCCTAACCCTAACGGATCTAACCCTAACCCCCCAACCCTAACAGATCTAACCCTAACCCTAATCCTCTAACCCTAACCCCCCAACACCTAACCCCCCAAAAACCCAACCCCAACCCCCAAACCCCCTAACCCTAACCCCCCAACCCCCTAACCCTCAACCCTAAACCCCCAACCCTAAACCCCGACCCCCCAACCCTAACAGATCTAACCCTAACACTCTAACCCTAACCCCCCAAGTACCCAACCCCAACCCCCAAACCCCCTAATCCCCCAACCCCCTAACCCCCAACCCTAAACCCCCAACCCTAACCCCCAAACCCCAACCCTAACCCCCTAACCCTAACGGATCTAACCCTAACCCTAACCCTAACCCCATGGACCCCCATTCTCATTTTGGTTCCCCCCCCAACTCATTTTGGTTCCCCCCCGGTGCGCCCCACAAATGGGTCCCCCCGGAAACAAAACCCCGCACACTTGGTTCCCCCCTCATTTTGGTTCCCCCCCCGGTGCGCCCCACAAATGGGTCCCCCCCGGAAACAAAACCCCGCACACTTGGTTCCCCCCTCATTTTGGTTCCCCCCCCGGTGCGCCCCACAAATGGGTCCCCCCGGAAACAAAACCCCGCACACTTGGTTCCCCCCTCATTTTGGTTCCCCCCCCGGTGCGCCCCACAAATGGGTCTCCCCGGAAACAAAACCCCGCACACTTGGTTCCCCCCTCATTTTGGTTCCCCCCCCCGGTGCGCCCCACAAATGTGTCCCCCCGGAAACAAAACCCCGCACACTTGGTTCCCCCCTCATTTTGGTTCCCCCCCCCGGTGCGCCCCACAAATGGGTCCCCCCGGAAACAAAACCCCGCACACTTGGTTCCCCCCTCATTTTGGTTCCCCCCCCCCCGGTGCGCCCCACAAATGGGTCTCCCCGGAAACAAAACCCCACACACTTGGTTCCCGCCTCATTTTGGTTCCCCCCCCCCCCCCGCCCCATCCTTGGGGTCCCCCCTAGCCCCATGGACCCCCTCCCCCCTTGGTGCCCCCCCCCCCATTTTGTCTCCCCCCCCGTCCTACCCGTGCCCGCAGCAGCCGCTCGCACTCTGCCAGCGCCTTCCGCACCCGATGCTGCATCTCGGCCAGGTGGAGGCAAGCGCTGGAGGGGGGGGAATAAATTGGGGGGGGTCAATTTGGGGGGGGTCTGGGGGCATTTTGGGGGTTGGGGGCGCATTTAGGGGGCGGAGGGGACTGGTTCTCACCTGTAGGACTCGGCGTCGAGCCCCCCCGGGGGCAGCTGCAGGGCCAGGATGCCTGGGGGGGTGCGGGGAGGGGCATGTCAGCACCCCCCAGACCGAAACCCCAAAACCGCTGCCGTTGACCCCAAAACCGCCGCCGTTGACCCCAAGGTGGCCGCTGGTGACGCCGGTAGGGCCACCGGGCGCCCCGCGGGCCACAAGTACCCAACCCCAACCCCCAAACCCCCTAACCCTAGCCCCCCAACCCTAACCCCCGACCCCCCAACCATAACCCCCTAACCCTAACGGATCTAACCCTAACCCTAACCCTCTAACCCTAACCCCCCAACCCCCTAACCCCCCAACCCTAACCCCCGACCCCCCAACCGATCTAACCCTAACCCTAACCCTCTAACCCTAACCCCCCAACCCTAACCCCCGACCCCCCAACCCTAACCCTAACGGATCTAACCCTAACCCCCCAACCCTAACAGATCTAACCCTAACCCTAATCCTCTAACCCTAACCCCCCATCCTAACCCCCCAAGTACCCAACCCCAACCCCCAAACCCCCTAACCCTAACCCCCCAACCCCCTAACCCCACACCCTAAACCCCCAACCCTAACCCCCTAACCCTAACGGATCTAACCCTAATCCTCTAACCCTAACGCCCAAACCCCCTAACCCCCTAAACCTAACGGATCTAAGCCTAACCCTTACCCTCTAACCCTAACCCCCCCAACCCCCTAACCCCCTAACCCTAACGGATCTAAGCCTAACCCTAACCCTCTAACCCTAACCCCCCCAACCCCCTAACCCCCTAACCCTAACGGATCTAACCCTAATCCTCTAACCCTAACGCCCAAACCCCCTAACCCACTAACCCTAACAGATCTAAGCCTAACCCTAACCCCCCAACCCTAACCCTAACGGATCTAACCCTAACCCCCCAACCCTAACAGATCTAACCCTAACCCTAACCCTAACCCTAACCCTAACCCTAACCCTAACCCTAACCCTAACCCTAACCCTAACCCTAACCCTAACCCTAACCCTAACCCTAACCCTAACCCTAACCCTAACCCTAACCCTAACCCTAACCCTAACCCTAACCCTAACCCTAACCCTAACCCTAACCCTAACCCTAACCCTAACCCTAACCCTAACCCTAACCCTAACCCTAACCCTAACCCTAACCCTAACCCTAACCCTAACCCTAACCCTAACCCTAACCCTAACCCTAACCCTAACCCTAACCCTAACCCTAACCCTAACCCTAACCCTAACCCTAACCCTAACCCTAACCCTAACCCTAACCCTAACCCTAACCCTAACCCTAACCCTAACCCTAACCCTAACCCTAACCCTAACCCTAACCCTAACCCTAACCCTAACCCTAACCCTAACCCTAACCCTAACCCTAACCCTAACCCTCTAACCCTAACCCCCCAACCCTAACCCCGACCCCCCAACCCTAACCCTAACGGATCTAACCCTAACCCCCCAACCCTAACAGATCTAACCCTAACCCTAATCCTCTAACCCTAACCCCCCATCCTAACCCCCCAAGTACCCAACCCCAACCCCCAAACCCCCTAACCCTAACCCCCCAACCCCCTAACCCCACACCCTAAACCCCCAACCCTAACCCCCTAACCCTAACGGATCTAACCCTAATCCTCTAACCCTAACGCCCAAACCCCCTAACCCCCTAAACCTAACGGATCTAAGCCTAACCCTTACCCTCTAACCCTAACCCCCCCAACCCCCTAACCCCCTAACCCTAACGGATCTAAGCCTAACCCTAACCCTCTAACCCTAACCCCCCCAACCCCCTAACCCCCTAACCCTAACGGATCTAACCCTAATCCTCTAACCCTAACGCCCAAACCCCCTAACCCACTAACCCTAACAGATCTAAGCCTAACCCTAACCCCCCAACCCTAACCCCCGACTCCCCAACCATAACCCCCTAACCCTAACGGATCTAACCCTAACCCTAACCCTCTAACCCTAACCCCCCAACCCCCTAACCCCCCAACCCTAACCCCCTAACCCTAACGGATCTAACCCTAACCCTCTAACCCTAACCCCCCAACCCCCTAACCCCCCAACCCTAACCCCCTAACCCTAACGGATCTAACCCTAACCCCCCAACCCTAACAGATCTAACCCTAACCCTAATCCTCTAACCCTAACCCCCCAACACCTAACCCCCCAAAAACCCAACCCCAACCCCCAAACCCCCTAACCCTAACCCCCCAACCCCCTAACCCTCAACCCTAAACCCCCAACCCTAAACCCCGACCCCCCAACCCTAACAGATCTAACCCTAACACTCTAACCCTAACCCCCCAAGTACCCAACCCCAACCCCCAAACCCCCTAATCCCCCAACCCCCTAACCCCCAACCCTAAACCCCCAACCCTAACCCCCAAACCCCAACCCTAACCCCCTAACCCTAACGGATCTAACCCTAACCCTAACCCTAACCCCATGGACCCCCATTCTCATTTTGGTTCCCCCCCCAACTCATTTTGGTTCCCCCCCGGTGCGCCCCACAAATGGGTCCCCCCGGAAACAAAACCCCGCACACTTGGTTCCCCCCTCATTTTGGTTCCCCCCCCGGTGCGCCCCACAAATGGGTCCCCCCCGGAAACAAAACCCCGCACACTTGGTTCCCCCCTCATTTTGGTTCCCCCCCCGGTGCGCCCCACAAATGGGTCCCCCCGGAAACAAAACCCCGCACACTTGGTTCCCCCCTCATTTTGGTTCCCCCCCCGGTGCGCCCCACAAATGGGTCTCCCCGGAAACAAAACCCCGCACACTTGGTTCCCCCCTCATTTTGGTTCCCCCCCCCGGTGCGCCCCACAAATGTGTCCCCCCGGAAACAAAACCCCGCACACTTGGTTCCCCCCTCATTTTGGTTCCCCCCCCCGGTGCGCCCCACAAATGGGTCCCCCCGGAAACAAAACCCCGCACACTTGGTTCCCCCCTCATTTTGGTTCCCCCCCCCCCGGTGCGCCCCACAAATGGGTCTCCCCGGAAACAAAACCCCACACACTTGGTTCCCGCCTCATTTTGGTTCCCCCCCCCCCCCGCCCCATCCTTGGGGTCCCCCCTAGCCCCATGGACCCCCTCCCCCCTTGGTGCCCCCCCCCCATTTTGTCTCCCCCCCCGTCCTACCCGTGCCCGCAGCAGCCGCTCGCACTCTGCCAGCGCCTTCCGCACCCGATGCTGCATCTCGGCCAGGTGGAGGCAAGCGCTGGAGGGGGGGGAATAAATTGGGGGGGGTCAATTTGGGGGGGGTCTGGGGGCATTTTGGGGGTTGGGGGCGCATTTAGGGGGCGGAGGGGACTGGTTCTCACCTGTAGGACTCGGCGTCGAGCCCCCCCGGGGGCAGCTGCAGGGCCAGGATGCCTGGGGGGGTGCGGGGAGGGGCATGTCAGCACCCCCCAGACCGAAACCCCAAAACCGCTGCCGTTGACCCCAAAACCGCCGCCGTTGACCCCAAGGTGGCCGCTGGTGACGCCGGTAGGGCCACCGGGCGCCCCGCGGGCCACAAGTACCCAACCCCAACCCCCAAACCCCCTAACCCTAGCCCCCCAACCCTAACCCCCGACCCCCCAACCATAACCCCCTAACCCTAACGGATCTAACCCTAACCCTAACCCTCTAACCCTAACCCCCCAACCCCCTAACCCCCCAACCCTAACCCCCGACCCCCCAACCGATCTAACCCTAACCCTAACCCTCTAACCCTAACCCCCCAACCCTAACCCCCGACCCCCCAACCCTAACCCTAACGGATCTAACCCTAACCCCCCAACCCTAACAGATCTAACCCTAACCCTAATCCTCTAACCCTAACCCCCCATCCTAACCCCCCAAGTACCCAACCCCAACCCCCAAACCCCCTAACCCTAACCCCCCAACCCCCTAACCCCACACCCTAAACCCCCAACCCTAACCCCCTAACCCTAACGGATCTAACCCTAATCCTCTAACCCTAACGCCCAAACCCCCTAACCCCCTAAACCTAACGGATCTAAGCCTAACCCTTACCCTCTAACCCTAACCCCCCCAACCCCCTAACCCCCTAACCCTAACGGATCTAAGCCTAACCCTTACCCTCTAACCCTAACCCCCCATCCTAACCCCCCAAGTACCCAACCCCAACCCCCAAACCCCCTAACCCTAACCCCCCAACCCCCTAACCCCACACCCTAAACCCCCAACCCTAACCCCCTAACCCTAACGGATCTAACCCTAATCCTCTAACCCTAACGCCCAAACCCCCTAACCCCCTAAACCTAACGGATCTAAGCCTAACCCTTACCCTCTAACCCTAACCCCCCCAACCCCCTAACCCCCTAACCCTAACGGATCTAAGCCTAACCCTAACCCTCTAACCCTAACCCCCCCAACCCCCTAACCCCCTAACCCTAACGGATCTAACCCTAATCCTCTAACCCTAACGCCCAAACCCCCTAACCCACTAACCCTAACAGATCTAAGCCTAACCCTAACCCCCCAACCCTAACCCCCGACTCCCCAACCATAACCCCCTAACCCTAACGGATCTAACCCTAACCCTAACCCTCTAACCCTAACCCCCCAACCCCCTAACCCCCCAACCCTAACCCCCTAACCCTAACGGATCTAACCCTAACCCTCTAACCCTAACCCCCCAACCCCCTAACCCCCCAACCCTAACCCCCTAACCCTAACGGATCTAACCCTACCCCCCAACCCTAACAGATCTAACCCTAACCCTAATCCTCTAACCCTAACCCCCCAACACCTAACCCCCCAAGAACCCAACCCCAACCCCCAAACCCCCTAACCCTAACCCCCCAACCCCCTAACCCCCAACCCTAAACCCCCAACCCTAAACCCCGACCCCCCAACCCTAACAGATCTAACCCTAACACTCTAACCCTAACCCCCCAAGTACCCAACCCCAACCCCCAAACCCCCTAATCCCCCAACCCCCTAACCCCCAACCCTAAACCCCCAACCCTAACCCCCAAACCCAAACCCTAACCCCCTAACCCTAACGGATCTAACCCTAACCCTAACCCTAACCCCATGGACCCCCATTCTCATTTTGGTTCCCCCCCCAACTCATTTTGGTTCCCCCCCCGGTGCGCCCCACAAATGGGTCCCCCCGGAAACAAAACCCCGCACACTTGGTTCCCCCCTCATTTTGGTTCCCCCCCGGTACGCCCCACAAATGGGTCCCCCCGGAAACAAAACCCCGCACACTTGGTTCCCCCCTCATTTTGGTTCCCCCCCCCGGTGCGCCCCACAAATGGGTCCCCCCGGAAACAAAACCCCGCACACTTGGTTCCCCCCTCATTTTGGTTCCCCCCCCCGGTGCGCCCCACAAATGGGTCTCCCCGGAAACAAAACCCCGCACACTTGGTTCCCCCCTCATTTTGGTTCCCCCCCCCCCGGTGCGCCCCACAAATGGGTCCCCCCGGAAACAAAACCCCACACACTTGGTTCCCGCCTCATTTTGGTTCCCCCCCCCCCCGCCCCATCCTTGGGGTCCCCCCTAGCCCCATGGACCCCCTCCCCCCTTGGTGCCCCCCCCCCATTTTGTCTCCCCCCCCGTCCTACCCGTGCCCGCAGCAGCCGCTCGCACTCTGCCAGCGCCTTCCGCACCCGATGCTGCATCTCGGCCAGGTGGAGGCAAGCGCTGGAGGGGGGGGAATAAATTGGGGGGGGTCAATTTGGGGGGGGTCTGGGGGCATTTTGGGGGTTGGGGGCGCATTTAGGGGGCGGAGGGGACTGGTTCTCACCTGTAGGACTCGGCGTCGAGCCCCCCCGGGGGCAGCTGCAGGGCCAGGATGCCTGGGGGGGTGCGGGGAGGGGCATGTCAGCACCCCCCAGACCGAAACCCCAAAACCGCTGCCGTTGACCCCAAAACCGCCGCCGTTGACCCCAAGGTGGCCGCTGGTGACGCCGGTAGGGCCACCGGGCGCCCCGCGGGCCACAAGTACCCAACCCCAACCCCCAAACCCCCTAACCCTAGCCCCCCAACCCTAACCCCCGACCCCCCAACCATAACCCCCTAACCCTACACAGATCTAACCCTAACCCTAACCCTCTAACCCTAACCCCCCAACCCCCTAACCCCCCAACCCTAACCCCCGACCCCCCAACCGATCTAACCCTAACCCTAACCCTCTAACCCTAACCCCCCAACCCTAACCCCCGACCCCCCAACCCTAACCCTAACGGATCTAACCCTAACCCCCCAACCCTAACAGATCTAACCCTAACCCTAATCCTCTAACCCTAACCCCCCATCCTAACCCCCCAAGTACCCAACCCCAACCCCCAAACCCCCTAACCCTAACCCCCCAACCCCCTAACCCCACACCCTAAACCCCCAACCCTAACCCCCTAACCCTAACGGATCTAACCCTAATCCTCTAACCCTAACGCCCAAACCCCCTAACCCCCTAAACCTAACGGATCTAAGCCTAACCCTTACCCTCTAACCCTAACCCCCCCAACCCCCTAACCCCCTAACCCTAACGGATCTAAGCCTAACCCTAACCCTCTAACCCTAACCCCCCCAACCCCCTAACCCCCTAACCCTAACGGATCTAACCCTAATCCTCTAACCCTAACGCCCAAACCCCCTAACCCACTAACCCTAACAGATCTAAGCCTAACCCTAACCCCCCAACCCTAACCCCCGACTCCCCAACCCTAACCCCCTAACCCTAACGGATCTAACCCTAACCCTAACCCCATGGACCCCCATTCTCATTTTGGTTCCCCCCCCAACTCATTTTGGTTCCCCCCCGGTGCGCCCCACAAATGGGTCCCCCCGGAAACAAAACCCCGCACACTTGGTTCCCCCCTCATTTTGGTTCCCCCCCCCGGTGCGCCCCACAAATGGGTCTCCCCGGAAACAAAACCCCGCACACTTGGTTCCCCCCTCATTTTGGTTCCCCCCCCGGTGCGCCCCACAAATGTGTCCCCCCGGAAACAAAACCCCGCACACTTGGTTCCCCCCTCATTTTGGTTCCCCCCCCCGGTGCGCCCCACAAATGGGTCCCCCCGGAAACAAAACCCCGCACACTTGGTTCCCCCCTCATTTTGGTTCCCCCCCCGGTGCGCCCCACAAATGGGTCCCCCCGGAAACAAAACCCCACACACTTGGTTCCCGCCTCATTTTGGTTCCCCCCCCCCCCCCGCCCCATCCTTGGGGTCCCCCCTAGCCCCATGGACCCCCTCCCCCCTTGGTGCCCCCCCCCCATTTTGTCTCCCCCCCCGTCCTACCCGTGCCCGCAGCAGCCGCTCGCACTCTGCCAGCGCCTTCCGCACCCGATGCTGCATCTCGGCCAGGTGGAGGCAAGCGCTGGAGGGGGGGGAATAAATTGGGGGGGGTCAATTTGGGGGGGGTCTGGGGGCATTTTGGGGGTTGGGGGCGCATTTAGGGGGCGGAGGGGACTGGTTCTCACCTGTAGGACTCGGCGTCGAGCCCCCCCGGGGGCAGCTGCAGGGCCAGGATGCCTGGGGGGGTGCGGGGAGGGGCATGTCAGCACCCCCCAGACCGAAACCCCAAAACCGCTGCCGTTGACCCCAAAACCGCCGCCGTTGACCCCAAGGTGGCCGCTGGTGACGCCGGTAGGGCCACCGGGCGCCCCGCGGGCCACAAGTACCCAACCCCAACCCCCAAACCCCCTAACCCTAGCCCCCCAACCCTAACCCCCGACCCCCCAACCATAACCCCCTAACCCTAACGGATCTAACCCTAACCCTAACCCTCTAACCCTAACCCCCCAACCCCCTAACCCCCCAACCCTAACCCCCGACCCCCCAACCGATCTAATCCTAACCCTAACCCTCTAACCCTAACCCCCCAACCCTAACCCCCGACCCCCCAACCCTAACCCTAACGGATCTAACCCTAACCCCCCAACCCTAACAGATCTAACCCTAACCCTAATCCTCTAACCCTAACCCCCCATCCTAACCCCCCAAGTACCCAACCCCAACCCCCAAACCCCCTAACCCTAACCCCCCAACCCCCTAACCCCACACCCTAAACCCCCAACCCTAACCCCCTAACCCTAACGGATCTAACCCTAATCCTCTAACCCTAACGCCCAAACCCCCTAACCCCCTAAACCTAACGGATCTAAGCCTAACCCTTACCCTCTAACCCTAACCCCCCCAACCCCCTAACCCCCTAACCCTAACGGATCTAAGCCTAACCCTAACCCTCTAACCCTAACCCCCCCAACCCCCTAACCCCCTAACCCTAACGGATCTAACCCTAATCCTCTAACCCTAACGCCCAAACCCCCTAACCCACTAACCCTAACAGATCTAAGCCTAACCCTAACCCCCCAACCCTAACCCCCGACTCCCCAACCATAACCCCCTAACCCTAACGGATCTAACCCTAACCCTAACCCTCTAACCCTAACCCCCCAACCCCCTAACCCCCCAACCCTAACCCCCGACCCCCCAACCGATCTAACCCTAACCCTAACCCTCTAACCCTAACCCCCCAACCCTAACCCCCGACCCCCCAACCCTAACCCTAACGGATCTAACCCTAACCCCCCAACCCTAACAGATCTAACCCTAACCCTAATCCTCTAACCCTAACCCCCCATCCTAACCCCCCAAGTACCCAACCCCAACCCCCAAACCCCCTAACCCTAACCCCCCAACCCCCTAACCCCACACCCTAAACCCCCAACCCTAACCCCCTAACCCTAACGGATCTAACCCTAATCCTCTAACCCTAACGCCCAAACCCCCTAACCCCCTAAACCTAACGGATCTAAGCCTAACCCTTACCCTCTAACCCTAACCCCCCCAACCCCCTAACCCCCTAACCCTAACGGATCTAAGCCTAACCCTAACCCTCTAACCCTAACCCCCCCAACCCCCTAACCCCCTAACCCTAACGGATCTAACCCTAATCCTCTAACCCTAACGCCCAAACCCCCTAACCCACTAACCCTAACAGATCTAAGCCTAACCCTAACCCCCCAACCCTAACCCCCGACTCCCCAACCATAACCCCCTAACCCTAACGGATCTAACCCTAACCCTAACCCTCTAACCCTAACCCCCCAACCCCCTAACCCCCCAACCCTAACCCCCTAACCCTAACGGATCTAACCCTAACCCTCTAACCCTAACCCCCCAACCCCCTAACCCCCCAACCCTAACCCCCTAACCCTAACGGATCTAACCCTAACCCCCCAACCCTAACAGATCTAACCCTAACCCTAATCCTCTAACCCTAACCCCCCAACACCTAACCCCCCAAGAACCCAACCCCAACCCCCAAACCCCCTAACCCTAACCCCCCAACCCCCTAACCCCCAACCCTAAACCCCCAACCCTAAACCCCGACCCCCCAACCCTAACAGATCTAACCCTAACACTCTAACCCTAACCCCCCAAGTACCCAACCCCAACCCCCAAACCCCCTAATCCCCCAACCCCCTAACCCCCAACCCTAAACCCCCAACCCTAACCCCCAAACCCCAACCCTAACCCCCTAACCCTAACGGATCTAACCCTAACCCTAACCCTAACCCCATGGACCCCCATTCTCATTTTGGTTCCCCCCCCAACTCATTTTGGTTCCCCCCCCGGTGCGCCCCACAAATGGGTCCCCCCGGAAACAAAACCCCGCACACTTGGTTCCCCCCTCATTTTGGTTCCCCCCCGGTACGCCCCACAAATGGGTCCCCCCGGAAACAAAACCCCGCACACTTGGTTCCCCCCTCATTTTGGTTCCCCCCCCCCCCGGTGCGCCCCACAAATGGGTCCCCCCGGAAACAAAACCCCGCACACTTGGTTCCCCCCTCATTTTGGTTCCCCCCCCGGTGCGCCCCACAAATGTGTCTCCCCGGAAACAAAACCCCGCACACTTGGTTCCCCCCTCATTTTGGTTCCCCCCCCGGTGCGCCCCACAAATGGGTCCCCCCGGAAACAAAACCCCGCACACTTGGTTCCCCCCTCATTTTGGTTCCCCCCCCGGTGCGCCCCACAAATGGGTCCCCCCGGAAACAAAACCCCGCACACTTGGTTCCCCCCTCATTTTGGTTCCCCCCCCCCGGTGCGCCCCACAAATGGGTCCCCCCGGAAACAAAACCCCACACACTTGGTTCCCGCCTCATTTTGGTTCCCCCCCCCCCCCCCGCCCCATCCTTGGGGTCCCCCCTAGCCCCATGGACCCCCTCCCCCCTTGGTGCCCCCCCCCCATTTTGTCTCCCCCCCCGTCCTACCCGTGCCCGCAGCAGCCGCTCGCACTCTGCCAGCGCCTTCCGCACCCGATGCTGCATCTCGGCCAGGTGGAGGCAAGCGCTGGAGGGGGGGGAATAAATTGGGGGGGGTCAATTTGGGGGGGGTCTGGGGGCATTTTGGGGGTTGGGGGCGCATTTAGGGGGCGGAGGGGACTGGTTCTCACCTGTAGGACTCGGCGTCGAGCCCCCCCGGGGGCAGCTGCAGGGCCAGGATGCCTGGGGGGGTGCGGGGAGGGGCATGTCAGCACCCCCCAGACCGAAACCCCAAAACCGCTGCCGTTGACCCCAAAACCGCCGCCGTTGACCCCAAGGTGGCCGCTGGTGACGCCGGTAGGGCCACCGGGCGCCCCGCGGGCCACAAGTACCCAACCCCAACCCCCAAACCCCCTAACCCTAGCCCCCCAACCCTAACCCCCGACCCCCCAACCATAACCCCCTAACCCTAACGGATCTAACCCTAACCCTAACCCTCTAACCCTAACCCCCCAACCCCCTAACCCCCCAACCCTAACCCCCGACCCCCCAACCCTAACCCTAACGGATCTAACCCTAACCCCCCAACCCTAACAGATCTAACCCTAACCCTAATCCTCTAACCCTAACCCCCCATCCTAACCCCCCAAGTACCCAACCCCAACCCCCAAACCCCCTAACCCTAACCCCCCAACCCCCTAACCCCACACCCTAAACCCCCAACCCTAACCCCCTAACCCTAACGGATCTAACCCTAATCCTCTAACCCTAACGCCCAAACCCCCTAACCCCCTAAACCTAACGGATCTAAGCCTAACCCTTACCCTCTAACCCTAACCCCCCCAACCCCCTAACCCCCTAACCCTAACGGATCTAAGCCTAACCCTAACCCTCTAACCCTAACCCCCCCAACCCCCTAACCCCCTAACCCTAACGGATCTAACCCTAATCCTCTAACCCTAACGCCCAAACCCCCTAACCCACTAACCCTAACAGATCTAAGCCTAACCCTAACCCCCCAACCCTAACCCTAACGGATCTAACCCTAACCCCCCAACCCTAACAGATCTAACCCTAACCCTAATCCTCTAACCCTAACCCCCCATCCTAACCCCCCAAGTACCCAACCCCAACCCCCAAACCCCCTAACCCTAACCCCCCAACCCCCTAACCCCACACCCTAAACCCCCAACCCTAACCCCCTAACCCTAACGGATCTAACCCTAATCCTCTAACCCTAACGCCCAAACCCCCTAACCCCCTAAACCTAACGGATCTAAGCCTAACCCTTACCCTCTAACCCTAACCCCCCCAACCCCCTAACCCCCTAACCCTAACGGATCTAAGCCTAACCCTAACCCTCTAACCCTAACCCCCCCAACCCCCTAACCCCCTAACCCTAACGGATCTAACCCTAATCCTCTAACCCTAACGCCCAAACCCCCTAACCCACTAACCCTAACAGATCTAAGCCTAACCCTAACCCCCCAACCCTAACCCCCGACTCCCCAACCATAACCCCCTAACCCTAACGGATCTAACCCTAACCCTAACCCTCTAACCCTAACCCCCCAACCCCCTAACCCCCCAACCCTAACCCCCTAACCCTAACGGATCTAACCCTAACCCTCTAACCCTAACCCCCCAACCCCCTAACCCCCCAACCCTAACCCCCTAACCCTAACGGATCTAACCCTAACCCCCCAACCCTAACAGATCTAACCCTAACCCTAATCCTCTAACCCTAACCCCCCAACACCTAACCCCCCAAGAACCCAACCCCAACCCCCAAACCCCCTAACCCTAACCCCCCAACCCCCTAACCCCCAACCCTAAACCCCCAACCCTAAACCCCGACCCCCGAACCCTAACAGATCTAACCCTAACACTCTAACCCTAACCCCCCAAGTACCCAACCCCAACCCCCAAACCCCCTAATCCCCCAACCCCCTAACCCCCAACCCTAAACCCCCAACCCTAACCCCCAAACCCCAACCCTAACCCCCTAACCCTAACGGATCTAACCCTAACCCTAACCCTAACCCCATGGACCCCCATTCTCATTTTGGTTCCCCCCCCAACTCATTTTGGTTCCCCCCCCGGTGCGCCCCACAAATGGGTCCCCCCGGAAACAAAACCCCGCACACTTGGTTCCCCCCTCATTTTGGTTCCCCCCCCGGTACGCCCCACAAATGGGTCCCCCCGGAAACAAAACCCCGCACACTTGGTTCCCCCCTCATTTTGGTTCCCCCCCCCCCGGTGCGCCCCACAAATGGGTCCCCCCGGAAACAAAACCCCACACACTTGGTTCCCGCCTCATTTTGGTTCCCCCCCCCCCCCCGCCCCATACTTGGGGTCCCCCCTCTCCCCATGGACCCCCTCCCCCCTTGGTGCCCCCCCCCCATTTTGTCTCCCCCCCCGTCCTACCCGTGCCCGCAGCAGCCGCTCGCACTCTGCCAGCGCCTTCCGCACCCGATGCTGCATCTCGGCCAGGTGGAGGCAAGCGCTGGAGGGGGGGGAATAAATTGGGGGGGGTCAATTTGGGGGGGGTCTGGGGGCATTTTGGGGGTTGGGGGCGCATTTAGGGGGCGGAGGGGACTGGTTCTCACCTGTAGGACTCGGCGTCGAGCCCCCCCGGGGGCAGCTGCAGGGCCAGGATGCCTGGGGGGGTGCGGGGAGGGGCATGTCAGCACCCCCCAGACCGAAACCCCAAAACCGCTGCCGTTGACCCCAAAACCGCCGCCGTTGACCCCAAGGTGGCCGCTGGTGACGCCGGTAGGGCCACCGGGCGCCCCGCGGGCCACAAGTACCCAACCCCAACCCCCAAACCCCCTAACCCTAGCCCCCCAACCCTAACCCCCGACCCCCCAACCATAACCCCCTAACCCTAACGGATCTAACCCTAACCCTAACCCTCTAACCCTAACCCCCCAACCCCCTAACCCCCCAACCCTAACCCCCGACCCCCCAACCGATCTAACCCTAACCCTAACCCTCTAACCCTAACCCCCCAACCCTAACCCCCGACCCCCCAACCCTAACCCTAACGGATCTAACCCTAACCCCCCAACCCTAACAGATCTAACCCTAACCCTAATCCTCTAACCCTAACCCCCCATCCTAACCCCCCAAGTACCCAACCCCAACCCCCAAACCCCCTAACCCTAACCCCCCAACCCCCTAACCCCACACCCTAAACCCCCAACCCTAACCCCCTAACCCTAACGGATCTAACCCTAATCCTCTAACCCTAACGCCCAAACCCCCTAACCCCCTAAACCTAACGGATCTAAGCCTAACCCTTACCCTCTAACCCTAACCCCCCCAACCCCCTAACCCCCTAACCCTAACGGATCTAAGCCTAACCCTAACCCTCTAAACCTAACCCCCCCAACCCCCTAACCCCCTAACCCTAACAGATCTAAGCCTAACCCTAACCCCCCAACCCTAACCCCCGACTCCCCAACCATAACCCCCTAACCCTAACGGATCTAACCCTAACCCTAACCCTCTAACCCTAACCCCCCAACCCCCTAACCCCCCAACCCTAACCCCCTAACCCTAACGGATCTAACCCTAACCCTCTAACCCTAACCCCCCAACCCCCTAACCCCCCAACCCTAACCCCCTAACCCTAACGGATCTAACCCTACCCCCCAACCCTAACAGATCTAACCCTAACCCTAATCCTCTAACCCTAACCCCCCAACACCTAACCCCCCAAGAACCCAACCCCAACCCCCAAACCCCCTAATCCCCCAACCCCCTAACCCCCAACCCTAAACCCCCAACCCTAACCCCCAAACCCCAACCCTAACCCCCTAACCCTAACGGATCTAACCCTAACCCTAACCCTAACCCCATGGACCCCCATTCTCATTTTGGTTCCCCCCCCAACTCATTTTGGTTCCCCCCCCGGTGCGCCCCACAAATGGGTCCCCCCGGAAACAAAACCCCGCACACTTGGTTCCCCCCTCATTTTGGTTCCCCCCCGGTACGCCCCACAAATGGGTCCCCCCGGAAACAAAACCCCGCACACTTGGTTCCCCCCTCATTTTGGTTCCCCCCCCGGTGCGCCCCACAAATGGGTCTCCCCGGAAACAAAACCCCGCACACTTGGTTCCCCCCTCATTTTGGTTCCCCCCCCGGTGCGCCCCACAAATGTGTCCCCCCGGAAACAAAACCCCGCACACTTGGTTCCCCCCTCATTTTGGTTCCCCCCCCGGTGCGCCCCACAAATGTGTCCCCCCGGAAACAAAACCCCGCACACTTGGTTCCCCCCTCATTTTGGTTCCCCCCCGGTGCGCCCCACAAATGGGTCCCCCCGGAAACAAAACCCCGCACACTTGGTTCCCCCCTCATTTTGGTTCCCCCCCCCCCGGTGCGCCCCACAAATGGGTCCCCCCGGAAACAAAACCCCACACACTTGGTTCCCGCCTCATTTTGGTTCCCCCCCCCCCCCGCCCCATCCTTGGGGTCCCCCCTAGCCCCATGGACCCCCTCCCCCCTTGGTGCCCCCCCCCCATTTTGTCTCCCCCCCCGTCCTACCCGTGCCCGCAGCAGCCGCTCGCACTCTGCCAGCGCCTTCCGCACCCGATGCTGCATCTCGGCCAGGTGGAGGCAAGCGCTGGAGGGGGGGGAATAAATTGGGGGGGGTCAATTTGGGGGGGGTCTGGGGGCATTTTGGGGGTTGGGGGCGCATTTAGGGGGCGGAGGGGACTGGTTCTCACCTGTAGGACTCGGCGTCGAGCCCCCCCGGGGGCAGCTGCAGGGCCAGGATGCCTGGGGGGGTGCGGGGAGGGGCATGTCAGCACCCCCCAGACCGAAACCCCAAAACCGCTGCCGTTGACCCCAAAAACCGCCGCCGTTGACCCCAAGGTGGCCGCTGGTGACGCCGGTAGGGCCACCGGGCGCCCCGCGGGCCACAAGTACCCAACCCCAACCCCCAAACCCCCTAACCCCCAACCCTAACCCCCGACCCCCCAACCATAACCCCCTAACCCTAACGGATCTAACCCTAACCCTAACCCTCTAACCCTAACCCCCCAACCCCCTAACCCCCCAACCCTAACCCCCGACCCCCCAACCGATCTAACCCTAACCCTAACCCTCTAACCCTAACCCCCCAACCCTAACCCCCGACCCCCCAACCCTAACCCTAACGGATCTAACCCTAACCCCCCAACCCTAACAGATCTAACCCTAACCCTAATCCTCTAACCCTAACCCCCCATCCTAACCCCCCAAGTACCCAACCCCAACCCCCAAACCCCCTAACCCTAACCCCCCAACCCCCTAACCCCACACCCTAAACCCCCAACCCTAACCCCCTAACCCTAACGGATCTAACCCTTACCCTCTAACCCTAACCCCCCCAACCCCCTAACCCCCTAACCCTAACGGATCTAAGCCTAACCCTAACCCTCTAACCCTAACCCCCCCAACCCCCTAACCCCCTAACCCTAACGGATCTAACCCTAATCCTCTAACCCTAACGCCCAAACCCCCTAACCCACTAACCCTAACAGATCTAAGCCTAACCCTAACCCCCCAACCCTAACCCCCGACTCCCCAACCATAACCCCCTAACCCTAACGGATCTAACCCTAACCCTAACCCTCTAACCCTAACCCCCCAACCCCCTAACCCCCCAACCCTAACCCCCTAACCCTAACGGATCTAACCCTAACCCTCTAACCCTAACCCCCCAACCCCCTAACCCCCCAACCCTAACCCCCTAACCCTAACGGATCTAACCCTAACCCCCCAACCCTAACAGATCTAACCCTAACCCTAATCCTCTAACCCTAACCCCCCAACACCTAACCCCCCAAGAACCCAACCCCAACCCCCAAACCCCCTAACCCTAACCCCCCAACCCCCTAACCCCCAACCCTAAACCCCCAACCCTAAACCCCGACCCCCCAACCCTAACAGATCTAACCCTAACACTCTAACCCTAACCCCCCAAGTACCCAACCCCAACCCCCAAACCCCCTAATCCCCCAACCCCCTAACCCCCAACCCTAAACCCCCAACCCTAACCCCCAAACCCCAACCCTAACCCCCTAACCCTAACGGATCTAACCCTAACCCTAACCCCATGGACCCCCATTCTCATTTTGGTTCCCCCCCCAACTCATTTTGGTTCCCCCCCCGGTGCGCCCCACAAATGGGTCCCCCCGGAAACAAAACCCCGCACACTTGGTTCCCCCCTCATTTTGGTTCCCCCCCCCCGGTGCGCCCCACAAATGGGTCCCCCCGGAAACAAAACCCCGCACACTTGGTTCCCCCCTCATTTTGGTTCCCCCCCGGTGCGCCCCACAAATGGGTCTCCCCGGAAACAAAACCCCGCACACTTGGTTCCCCCCTCATTTTGGTTCCCCCCCCGGTGCGCCCCACAAATGAGTCCCCCCGGAAACAAAACCCCGCACACTTGGTTCCCCCCTCATTTTGGTTCCCCCCCCGGTGCGCCCCACAAATGGGTCTCCCCGGAAACAAAACCCCGCACACTTGGTTCCCCCCTCATTTTGGTTCCCCCCCCGGTGCGCCCCACAAATGTGTCCCCCCGGAAACAAAACCCCGCACACTTGGTTCCCCCCTCATTTTGGTTCCCCCCGGTACGCCCCACAAATGGGTCCCCCCGGAAACAAAACCCCGCACACTTGGTTCCCCCCTCATTTTGGTTCCCCCCCGGTGCGCCCCACAAATGGGTCCCCCCGGAAACAAAACCCCGCACACTTGGTTCCCCCCTCATTTTGGTTCCCCCCCCCCGGTGCGCCCCACAAATGGGTCCCCCCGGAAACAAAACCCCACACACTTGGTTCCCGCCTCATTTTGGTTCCCCCCCCCCCCCGCCCCATCCTTGGGGTCCCCCCTAGCCCCATGGACCCCCTCCCCCCTTGGTGCCCCCCCCCCATTTTGTCTCCCCCCCCGTCCTACCCGTGCCCGCAGCAGCCGCTCGCACTCTGCCAGCGCCTTCCGCACCCGATGCTGCATCTCGGCCAGGTGGAGGCAAGCGCTGGAGGGGGGGGAATAAATTGGGGGGGGTCAATTTGGGGGGGGTCTGGGGGCATTTTGGGGGTTGGGGGCGCATTTAGGGGGCGGAGGGGACTGGTTCTCACCTGTAGGACTCGGCGTCGAGCCCCCCCGGGGGCAGCTGCAGGGCCAGGATGCCTGGGGGGGTGCGGGGAGGGGCATGTCAGCACCCCCCAGACCGAAACCCCAAAACCGCTGCCGTTGACCCCAAAACCGCCGCCGTTGACCCCAAGGTGGCCGCTGGTGACGCCGGTAGGGCCACCGGGCGCCCCGCGGGCCACAAGTACCCAACCCCAACCCCCAAACCCCCTAACCCTAGCCCCCCAACCCTAACCCCCGACCCCCCAACCATAACCCCCTAACCCTAACGGATCTAACCCTAACCCTAACCCTCTAACCCTAAACCCCAACCCCCTAACCCCCCAACCCTAACCCCCGACCCCCCAACCCTAACCCTAACGGATCTAACCCTAACCCCCCAACCCTAACAGATCTAACCCTAACCCTAATCCTCTAACCCTAACCCCCCATCCTAACCCCCCAAGTACCCAACCCCAACCCCCAAACCCCCTAACCCTAACCCCCCAACCCCCTAACCCCACACCCTAAACCCCCAACCCTAACCCCCTAACCCTAACGGATCTAACCCTAATCCTCTAACCCTAACGCCCAAACCCCCTAACCCCCTAAACCTAACGGATCTAAGCCTAACCCTTACCCTCTAACCCTAACCCCCCCAACCCCCTAACCCCCTAACCCTAACGGATCTAAGCCTAACCCTAACCCTCTAACCCTAACCCCCCCAACCCCCTAACCCCCTAACCCTAACGGATCTAACCCTAATCCTCTAACCCTAACGCCCAAACCCCCTAACCCACTAACCCTAACAGATCTAAGCCTAACCCTAACCCCCCAACCCTAACCCTAACGGATCTAACCCTAACCCCCCAACCCTAACAGATCTAACCCTAACCCTAATCCTCTAACCCTAACCCCCCATCCTAACCCCCCAAGTACCCAACCCCAACCCCCAAACCCCCTAACCCTAACCCCCCAACCCCCTAACCCCACACCCTAAACCCCCAACCCTAACCCCCTAACCCTAACGGATCTAACCCTAATCCTCTAACCCTAACGCCCAAACCCCCTAACCCCCTAAACCTAACGGATCTAAGCCTAACCCTTACCCTCTAACCCTAACCCCCCCAACCCCCTAACCCCCTAACCCTAACGGATCTAAGCCTAACCCTAACCCTCTAACCCTAACCCCCCCAACCCCCTAACCCCCTAACCCTAACGGATCTAACCCTAATCCTCTAACCCTAACGCCCAAACCCCCTAACCCACTAACCCTAACAGATCTAAGCCTAACCCTAACCCCCCAACCCTAACCCCCGACTCCCCAACCATAACCCCCTAACCCTAACGGATCTAACCCTAACCCTAACCCTCTAACCCTAACCCCCCAACCCCCTAACCCCCCAACCCTAACCCCCTAACCCTAACGGATCTAACCCTAACCCTCTAACCCTAACCCCCCAACCCCCTAACCCCCCAACCCTAACCCCCTAACCCTAACGGATCTAACCCTAACCCCCCAACCCTAACAGATCTAACCCTAACCCTAATCCTCTAACCCTAACCCCCCAACACCTAACCCCCCAAGAACCCAACCCCAACCCCCAAACCCCCTAACCCTAACCCCCCAACCCCCTAACCCCCAACCCTAAACCCCCAACCCTAAACCCCGACCCCCCAACCCTAACAGATCTAACCCTAACACTCTAACCCTAACCCCCCAAGTACCCAACCCCAACCCCCAAACCCCCTAATCCCCCAACCCCCTAACCCCCAACCCTAAACCCCCAACCCTAACCCCCAAACCCCAACCCTAACCCCCTAACCCTAACGGATCTAACCCTAACCCTAACCCTAACCCCATGGACCCCCATTCTCATTTTGGTTCCCCCCCCAACTCATTTTGGTTCCCCCCCCGGTGCGCCCCACAAATGGGTCCCCCCGGAAACAAAACCCCGCACACTTGGTTCCCCCCTCATTTTGGTTCCCCCCCCGGTACGCCCCACAAATGGGTCCCCCCGGAAACAAAACCCCGCACACTTGGTTCCCCCCTCATTTTGGTTCCCCCCCCCGGTGCGCCCCACAAATGGGTCCCCCCGGAAACAAGACCCCGCACACTTGGTTCCCCCCTCATTTTGCTTCCCCCCGGTGCGCCCCACAAATGGGTCCCCCCGGAAACAAAACCCCGCACACTTGATTCCCCCCTCATTTTGGTTCCCCCCCCCCGGTGCGCCCCACAAATGGGTCCCCCCGGAAACAAAACCCCACACACTTGGTTCCCGCCTCATTTTGGTTCCCCCCCCCCCCCGCCCCATCCTTGGGGTCCCCCCTAGCCCCATGGACCCCCTCCCCCCTTGGTGCCCCCCCCCCATTTTGTCTCCCCCCCCGTCCTACCCGTGCCCCCAGCAGCCGCTCGCACTCTGCCAGCGCCTTCCGCACCCAATGCTGCATCTCGGCCAGGTGGAGGCAAGCGCTGGAGGGGGGGGAATAAATTGGGGGGGGTCAATTTGGGGGGGGTCTGGGGGCATTTTGGGGGTTGGGGGCGCATTTAGGGGGCGGAGGGGACTGGTTCTCACCTGTAGGACTCGGCGTCGAGCCCCCCCGGGGGCAGCTGCAGGGCCAGGATGCCTGGGGGGGTGCGGGGAGGGGCATGTCAGCACCCCCCAGACCGAAACCCCAAAACCGCTGCCGTTGACCCCAAAACCGCCGCCGTTGACCCCAAGGTGGCCGCTGGTGACGCCGGTAGGGCCACCGGGCGCCCCGCGGGCCACAAGTACCCAACCCCAACCCCCAAACCCCCTAACCCTAGCCCCCCAACCCTAACCCCCGACCCCCCAACCATAACCCCCTAACCCTACACAGATCTAACCCTAACCCTAACCCTCTAACCCTAACCCCCCAACCCCCTAACCCCCCAACCCTAACCCCCGACCCCCCAACCGATCTAACCCTAACCCTAACCCTCTAACCCTAACCCCCCAACCCTAACCCCCTAACCCTAACGGATCTAACCCTAACCCTCTAACCCTAACCCCCCAACCCCCTAACCCCCCAACCCTAACCCCCTAACCCTAACGGATCTAACCCTAACCCCCCAACCCTAACAGATCTAACCCTAACCCTAATCCTCTAACCCTAACCCCCCAACACCTAACCCCCCAAGAACCCAACCCCAACCCCCAAACCCCCTAACCCTAACCCCCCAACCCCCTAACCCCCAACCCTAAACCCCCAACCCTAAACCCCGACCCCCCAACCCTAACAGATCTAACCCTAACACTCTAACCCTAACCCCCCAAGTACCCAACCCCAACCCCCAAACCCCCTAATCCCCCAACCCGCTAACCCCCAACCCTAAACCCCCAACCCTAACCCCCAAACCCCAACCCTAACCCCCTAACCCTAACGGATCTAACCCTAACCCTAACCCTAACCCCATGGACCCCCATTCTCATTTTGGTTCCCCCCCCAACTCATTTTGGTTCCCCCCCCCGGTGCGCCCCACAAATGGGTCCCCCCGGAAACAAAACCCCGCACACTTGGTTCCCCCCTCATTTTGGTTCCCCCCCGGTACGCCCCACAAATGGGTCCCCCCGGAAACAAAACCCCGCACACTTGGTTCCCCCCTCATTTTGGTTCCCCCCCCCGGTGCGCCCCACAAATGGGTCTCCCCGGAAACAAAACCCCGCACACTTGGTTCCCCCCTCATTTTGGTTCCCCCCCCGGTGCGCCCCACAAATGGGTCCCCCCGGAAACAAAACCCCGCACACTTGGTTCCCCCCTCATTTTGGTTCCCCCCCCCGGTGCGCCCCACAAATGGGTCCCCCCGGAAACAAAACCCCGCACACTTGGTTCCCCCCTCATTTTGGTTCCCCCCCCCCCGGTGCGCCCCACAAATGGGTCCCCCCGGAAACAAAACCCCACACACTTGGTTCCCGCCTCATTTTGGTTCCCCCCCCCCCCCGCCCCATCCTTGGGGTCCCCCCTAGCCCCATGGACCCCCTCCCCCCTTGGTGCCCCCCCCCCATTTTGTCTCCCCCCCCGTCCTACCCGTGCCCGCAGCAGCCGCTCGCACTCTGCCAGCGCCTTCCGCACCCGATGCTGCATCTCGGCCAGGTGGAGGCAAGCGCTGGAGGGGGGGGAATAAATTGGGGGGGGTCAATTTGGGGGGGGTCTGGGGGCATTTTGGGGGTTGGGGGCGCATTTAGGGGGCGGAGGGGACTGGTTCTCACCTGTAGGACTCGGCGTCGAGCCCCCCCGGGGGCAGCTGCAGGGCCAGGATGCCTGGGGGGGTGCGGGGAGGGGCATGTCAGCACCCCCCAGACCGAAACCCCAAAACCGCTGCCGTTGACCCCAAAACCGCCGCCGTTGACCCCAAGGTGGCCGCTGGTGACGCCGGTAGGGCCACCGGGCGCCCCGCGGGCCACAAGTACCCAACCCCAACCCCCAAACCCCCTAACCCTAGCCCCCCAACCCTAACCCCCGACCCCCCAACCATAACCCCCTAACCCTAACGGATCTAACCCTAACCCTAACCCTCTAACCCTAACCCCCCAACCCCCTAACCCCCCAACCCTAACCCCCGACCCCCCAACCGATCTAATCCTAACCCTAACCCTCTAACCCTAACCCCCCAACCCTAACCCCCGACCCCCCAACCCTAACCCTAACGGATCTAACCCTAACCCCCCAACCCTAACAGATCTAACCCTAACCCTAATCCTCTAACCCTAACCCCCCATCCTAACCCCCCAAGTACCCAACCCCAACCCCCAAACCCCCTAACCCTAACCCCCCAACCCCCTAACCCCACACCCTAAACCCCCAACCCTAACCCCCTAACCCTAACGGATCTAACCCTAATCCTCTAACCCTAACGCCCAAACCCCCTAACCCCCTAAACCTAACGGATCTAAGCCTAACCCTTACCCTCTAACCCTAACCCCCCCAACCCCCTAACCCCCTAACCCTAACGGATCTAAGCCTAACCCTAACCCTCTAACCCTAACCCCCCCAACCCCCTAACCCCCTAACCCTAACGGATCTAACCCTAATCCTCTAACCCTAACGCCCAAACCCCCTAACCCACTAACCCTAACAGATCTAAGCCTAACCCTAACCCCCCAACCCTAACCCCCGACTCCCCAACCATAACCCCCTAACCCTAACGGATCTAACCCTAACCCTAACCCTCTAACCCTAACCCCCCAACCCCCTAACCCCCCAACCCTTACCCCCGACCCCCCAACCGATCTAACCCTAACCCTAACCCTCTAACCCTAACCCCCCAACCCTAACCCCCGACCCCCCAACCCTAACCCTAACGGATCTAACCCTAACCCCCCAACCCTAACAGATCTAACCCTAACCCTAATCCTCTAACCCTAACCCCCCATCCTAACCCCCCAAGTACCCAACCCCAACCCCCAAACCCCCTAACCCTAACCCCCCAACCCCCTAACCCCACACCCTAAACCCCCAACCCTAACCCCCTAACCCTAACGGATCTAACCCTAATCCTCTAACCCTAACGCCCAAACCCCCTAACCCCCTAAACCTAACGGATCTAAGCCTAACCCTTACCCTCTAACCCTAACCCCCCAACCCCCTAACCCCCTAACCCTAACGGATCTAAGCCTAACCCTAACCCTCTAACCCTAACCCCCCCAACCCCCTAACCCCCTAACCCTAACGGATCTAACCCTAATCCTCTAACCCTAACGCCCAAACCCCCTAACCCACTAACCCTAACAGATCTAAGCCTAACCCTAACCCCCCAACCCTAACCCCCGACTCCCCAACCATAACCCCCTAACCCTAACGGATCTAACCCTAACCCTAACCCTCTAACCCTAACCCCCCAACCCCCTAACCCCCCAACCCTAACCCCCTAACCCTAACGGATCTAACCCTAACCCTCTAACCCTAACCCCCCAACCCCCTAACCCCCCAACCCTAACCCCCTAACCCTAACGGATCTAACCCTAACCCCCCAACCCTAACAGATCTAACCCTAACCCTAATCCTCTAACCCTAACCCCCCAACACCTAACCCCCCAAGAACCCAACCCCAACCCCCAAACCCCCTAACCCTAACCCCCCAACCCCCTAACCCCCAACCCTAAACCCCCAACCCTAAACCCCGACCCCCCAACCCTAACAGATCTAACCCTAACACTCTAACCCTAACCCCCCAAGTACCCAACCCCAACCCCCAAACCCCCTAATCCCCCAACCCCCTAACCCCCAACCCTAAACCCCCAACCCTAACCCCCAAACCCCAACCCTAACCCCCTAACCCTAACGGATCTAACCCTAACCCTAACCCTAACCCCATGGACCCCCATTCTCATTTTGGTTCCCCCCCCAACTCATTTTGGTTCCCCCCCCGGTGCGCCCCACAAATGGGTCCCCCCGGAAACAAAACCCCGCACACTTGGTTCCCCCCTCATTTTGGTTCCCCCCCGGTACGCCCCACAAATGGGTCCCCCCGGAAACAAAACCCCGCACACTTGGTTCCCCCCTCATTTTGGTTCCCCCCCCCCCCGGTGCGCCCCACAAATGGGTCCCCCCGGAAACAAAACCCCGCACACTTGGTTCCCCCCTCATTTTGGTTCCCCCCCCGGTGCGCCCCACAAATGGGTCTCCCCGGAAACAAAACCCCGCACACTTGGTTCCCCCCTCATTTTGGTTCCCCCCCCGGTGCGCCCCACAAATGTGTCCCCCCGGAAACAAAACCCCGCACACTTGGTTCCCCCCTCATTTTGGTTCCCCCCCCGGTGCGCCCCACAAATGGGTCCCCCCGGAAACAAAACCCCGCACACTTGGTTCCCCCCTCATTTTGGTTCCCCCCCCCGGTGCGCCCCACAAATGGGTCCCCCCGGAAACAAAACCCCACACACTTGGTTCCCGCCTCATTTTGGTTCCCCCCCCCCCCCGCCCCATCCTTGGGGTCCCCCCTAGCCCCATGGACCCCCTCCCCCCTTGGTGCCCCCCCCCCATTTTGTCTCCCCCCCCGTCCTACCCGTGCCCGCAGCAGCCGCTCGCACTCTGCCAGCGCCTTCCGCACCCGATGCTGCATCTCGGCCAGGTGGAGGCAAGCGCTGGAGGGGGGGGAATAAATTGGGGGGGGTCAATTTGGGGGGGGTCTGGGGGCATTTTGGGGGTTGGGGGCGCATTTAGGGGGCGGAGGGGACTGGTTCTCACCTGTAGGACTCGGCGTCGAGCCCCCCCGGGGGCAGCTGCAGGGCCAGGATGCCTGGGGGGGTGCGGGGAGGGGCATGTCAGCACCCCCCAGACCGAAACCCCAAAACCGCTGCCGTTGACCCCAAAACCGCCGCCGTTGACCCCAAGGTGGCCGCTGGTGACGCCGGTAGGGCCACCGGGCGCCCCGCGGGCCACAAGTACCCAACCCCAACCCCCAAACCCCCTAACCCTAGCCCCCCAACCCTAACCCCCGACCCCCCAACCATAACCCCCTAACCCTAACGGATCTAACCCTAACCCTAACCCTCTAACCCTAACCCCCCAACCCCCTAACCCCCCAACCCTAACCCCCGACCCCCCAACCGATCTAACCCTAACCCTAACCCTCTAACCCTAACCCCCCAACCCTAACCCCCGACCCCCCAACCCTAACCCTAACGGATCTAACCCTAACCCCCCAACCCTAACAGATCTAACCCTAACCCTAATCCTCTAACCCTAACCCCCCATCCTAACCCCCCAAGTACCCAACCCCAACCCCCAAACCCCCTAACCCTAACCCCCCAACCCCCTAACCCCACACCCTAAACCCCCAACCCTAACCCCCTAACCCTAACGGATCTAACCCTAATCCTCTAACCCTAACGCCCAAACCCCCTAACCCCCTAAACCTAACGGATCTAAGCCTAACCCTTACCCTCTAACCCTAACCCCCCCAACCCCCTAACCCCCTAACCCTAACGGATCTAAGCCTAACCCTAACCCTCTAACCCTAACCCCCCCAACCCCCTAACCCCCTAACCCTAACGGATCTAACCCTAATCCTCTAACCCTAACGCCCAAACCCCCTAACCCACTAACCCTAACAGATCTAAGCCTAACCCTAACCCCCCAACCCTAACCCCCGACTCCCCAACCATAACCCCCTAACCCTAACGGATCTAACCCTAACCCTAACCCTCTAACCCTAACCCCCCAACCCCCTAACCCCCCAACCCTAACCCCCTAACCCTAACGGATCTAACCCTAACCCTCTAACCCTAACCCCCCAACCCCCTAACCCCCCAACCCTAACCCCCTAACCCTAACGGATCTAACCCTAACCCCCCAACCCTAACAGATCTAACCCTAACCCTAATCCTCTAACCCTAACCCCCCAACACCTAACCCCCCAAGAACCCAACCCCAACCCCCAAACCCCCTAACCCTAACCCCCCAACCCCCTAACCCCCAACCCTAAACCCCCAACCCTAAACCCCGACCCCCCAACCCTAACAGATCTAACCCTAACACTCTAACCCTAACCCCCCAAGTACCCAACCCCAACCCCCAAACCCCCTAATCCCCCAACCCCCTAACCCCCAACCCTAAACCCCCAACCCTAACCCCCAAACCCCAACCCTAACCCCCTAACCCTAACGGATCTAACCCTAACCCTAACCCTAACCCCATGGACCCCCATTCTCATTTTGGTTCCCCCCCCAACTCATTTTGGTTCCCCCCCCGGTGCGCCCCACAAATGGGTCCCCCCGGAAACAAAACCCCGCACACTTGGTTCCCCCCTCATTTTGGATCCCCCCGGTAAGCCCCACAAATGGGTCCCCCCGGAAACAAAACCCCGCACTCTTGGTTCCCCCCTCATTTTGGTTCCCCCCCCCGGTGCGCCCCACATATGGGTCTCCCCGGAAACAAAACCCCGCACACTTGGTTCCCCCCTCATTTTGGTTCCCCCCCCGGTGAGCCCCACAAATGTGTCCCCCCGGAAACAAAACCCCGCACACTTGGTTCCCCCCTCATTTTGGT
The DNA here is from genome assembly GCF_047663525.1 of Anas platyrhynchos. Taxonomy (NCBI): domain Eukaryota; kingdom Metazoa; phylum Chordata; class Aves; order Anseriformes; family Anatidae; genus Anas; species Anas platyrhynchos. The sequence continues at coordinate 32,822 of NC_092603.1, forward strand.
TCCCCCCCCCCGGTGCGCCCCACAAATGGGTCCCCCCGGAAACAAAACCCCGCACACTTGGTTCCCCCCTCATTTTGGTTCCCCCCCCGGTGCGCCCCACAAATGTGTCCCCCCGGAAACAAAACCCCGCACACTTGGTTCCCGCCTCATTTTGGTTCCCCCCCCCCCCCGCCCCATCCTTGGGGTCCCCCCTAGCCCCATGGACCCCCTCCCCCCTTGGTGCCCCCCCCCCATTTTGTCTCCCCCCCCGTCCTACCCGTGCCCGCAGCAGCCGCTCGCACTCTGCCAGCGCCTTCCGCACCCGATGCTGCATCTCGGCCAGGTGGAGGCAAGCGCTGGAGGGGGGGGAATAAATTGGGGGGGGTCAATTTGGGGGGGGTCTGGGGGCATTTTGGGGGTTGGGGGCGCATTTAGGGGGCGGAGGGGACTGGTTCTCACCTGTAGGACTCGGCGTCGAGCCCCCCCGGGGGCAGCTGCAGGGCCAGGATGCCTGGGGGGGTGCGGGGAGGGGCATGTCAGCACCCCCCAGACCGAAACCCCAAAACCGCTGCCGTTGACCCCAAAACCGCCGCCGTTGACCCCAAGGTGGCCGCTGGTGACGCCGGTAGGGCCACCGGGCGCCCCGCGGGCCACAAGTACCCAACCCCAACCCCCAAACCCCCTAACCCTAGCCCCCCAACCCTAACCCCCGACCCCCCAACCATAACCCCCTAACCCTAACGGATCTAACCCTAACCCTAACCCTCTAACCCTAACCCCCCAACCCCCTAACCCCCCAACCCTAACCCCCGACCCCCCAACCGATCTAACCCTAACCCTAACCCTCTAACCCTAACCCCCCAACCCTAACCCCCGACCCCCCAACCCTAACCCTAACGGATCTAACCCTAACCCCCCAACCCTAACAGATCTAACCCTAACCCTAATCCTCTAACCCTAACCCCCCATCCTAACCCCCCAAGTACCCAACCCCAACCCCCAAACCCCCTAACCCTAACCCCCCAACCCCCTAACCCCACACCCTAAACCCCCAACCCTAACCCCCTAACCCTAACGGATCTAACCCTAATCCTCTAACCCTAACGCCCAAACCCCCTAACCCCCTAAACCTAACGGATCTAAGCCTAACCCTTACCCTCTAACCCTAACCCCCCCAACCCCCTAACCCCCTAACCCTAACGGATCTAAGCCTAACCCTAACCCTCTAACCCTAACCCCCCCAACCCCCTAACCCCCTAACCCTAACGGATCTAACCCTAATCCTCTAACCCTAACGCCCAAACCCCCTAACCCACTAACCCTAACAGATCTAAGCCTAACCCTAACCCCCCAACCCTAACCCCCGACTCCCCAACCATAACCCCCTAACCCTAACGGATCTAACCCTAACCCTAACCCTCTAACCCTAACCCCCCAACCCCCTAACCCCCCAACCCTAACCCCCTAACCCTAACGGATCTAACCCTAACCCTCTAACCCTAACCCCCCAACCCCCTAACCCCCCAACCCTAACCCCCTAACCCTAACGGATCTAACCCTAACCCCCCAACCCTAACAGATCTAACCCTAACCCTAATCCTCTAACCCTAACCCCCCAACACCTAACCCCCCAAGAACCCAACCCCAACCCCCAAACCCCCTAACCCTAACCCCCCAACCCCCTAACCCCCAACCCTAAACCCCCAACCCTAAACCCCGACCCCCCAACCCTAACAGATCTAACCCTAACACTCTAACCCTAACCCCCCAAGTACCCAACCCCAACCCCCAAACCCCCTAATCCCCCAACCCCCTAACCCCCAACCCTAAACCCCCAACCCTAACCCCCAAACCCCAACCCTAACCCCCTAACCCTAACGGATCTAACCCTAACCCTAACCCTAACCCCATGGACCCCCATTCTCATTTTGGTTCCCCCCCCAACTCATTTTGGTTCCCCCCCCGGTGCGCCCCACAAATGGGTCCCCCCGGAAACAAAACCCCGCACACTTGGTTCCCCCCTCATTTTGGTTCCCCCCCCCCCGGTGCGCCCCACAAATGGGTCCCCCCGGAAACAAAACCCCGCACACTTGGTTCCCCCCTCATTTTGGTTCCCCCCCGGTGCGCCCCACAAATGGGTCCCCCCGGAAACAAAACCCCGCACACTTGGTTCCCCCCTCATTTTGGTTCCCCCCCCCCGGTGCGCCCCACAAATGGCTCCCCCCGGAAACAAAACCCCGCACACTTGGTTCCCCCCTCATTTTGGTTCCCCCCCCCGGTGCGCCCCACAAATGGGTCCCCCCGGAAACAAAACCCCACACACTTGGTTCCCGCCTCATTTTGGTTCCCCCCCCCCCCCGCCCCATCCTTGGGGTCCCCCCTAGCCCCATGGACCCCCTCCCCCCTTGGTGCCCCCCCCCCATTTTGTCTCCCCCCCCGTCCTACCCGTGCCCGCAGCAGCCGCTCGCACTCTGCCAGCGCCTTCCGCACCCGATGCTGCATCTCGGCCAGGTGGAGGCAAGCGCTGGAGGGGGGGGAATAAATTGGGGGGGGTCAATTTGGGGGGGGTCTGGGGGCATTTTGGGGGTTGGGGGCGCATTTAGGGGGCGGAGGGGACTGGTTCTCACCTGTAGGACTCGGCGTCGAGCCCCCCCGGGGGCAGCTGCAGGGCCAGGATGCCTGGGGGGGTGCGGGGAGGGGCATGTCAGCACCCCCCAGACCGAAACCCCAAAACCGCTGCCGTTGACCCCAAAACCGCCGCCGTTGACCCCAAGGTGGCCGCTGGTGACGCCGGTAGGGCCACCGGGCGCCCCGCGGGCCACAAGTACCCAACCCCAACCCCCAAACCCCCTAACCCTAGCCCCCCAACCCTAACCCCCGACCCCCCAACCATAACCCCCTAACCCTAACGGATCTAACCCTAACCCTAACCCTCTAACCCTAAACCCCCAACCCCCTAACCCCCCAACCCTAACCCCCGACCCCCCAACCGATCTAACCCTAACCCTAACCCTCTAACCCTAACCCCCCAACCCTAACCCCCGACCCCCCAACCCTAACCCTAACGGATCTAACCCTAACCCCCCAACCCTAACAGATCTAACCCTAACCCTAATCCTCTAACCCTAACCCCCCATCCTAACCCCCCAAGTACCCAACCCCAACCCCCAAACCCCCTAACCCTAACCCCCCAACCCCCTAACCCCACACCCTAAACCCCCAACCCTAACCCCCTAACCCTAACGGATCTAACCCTAATCCTCTAACCCTAACGCCCAAACCCCCTAACCCCCTAAATCTAACGGATCTAAGCCTAACCCTTACCCTCTAACCCTAACCCCCCCAACCCCCTAACCCCCTAACCCTAACGGATCTAAGCCTAACCCTAACCCTCTAACCCTAACCCCCCCAACCCCCTAACCCCCTAACCCTAACGGATCTAACCCTAATCCTCTAACCCTAACGCCCAAACCCCCTAACCCACTAACCCTAACAGATCTAAGCCTAACCCTAACCCCCCAACCCTAACCCCCGACTCCCCAACCATAACCCCCTAACCCTAACGGATCTAACCCTAACCCTAACCCTCTAACCCTAACCCCCCAACCCCCTAACCCCCCAACACTAACCCCCTAACCCTAACGGATCTAACCCTAACCCTCTAACCCTAACCCCCCAACCCCCTAACCCCCCAACCCTAACCCCCTAACCCTAACGGATCTAACCCTAACCCCCCAACCCTAACAGATCTAACCCTAACCCTAATCCTCTAACCCTAACCCCCCAACACCTAACCCCCCAAGAACCCAACCCCAACCCCCAAACCCCCTAACCCTAACCCCCCAACCCCCTAACCCCCAACCCTAAACCCCCAACCCTAAACCCCGACCCCCCAACCCTAACAGATCTAACCCTAACACTCTAACCCTAACCCCCCAAGTACCCAACCCCAACCCCCAAACCCCCTAATCCCCCAACCCCCTAATCCCCCAACCCTAACCCCCGACTCCCCAACCATAACCCCCTAACCCTAACGGATCTAACCCTAACCCTAACCCTCTAACCCTAACCCCCCAACCCCCTAACCCCCCAACCCTAACCCCCTAACCCTAACGGATCTAACCCTAACCCTCTAACCCTAACCCCCCAACCCCCTAACCCCCCAACCCTAACCCCCTAACCCTAACGGATCTAACCCTAACCCCCCAACCCTAACAGATCTAACCCTAACCCTAATCCTCTAACCCTAACCCCCCAACACCTAACCCCCCAAGAACCCAACCCCAACCCCCAAACCCCCTAACCCTAACCCCCCAACCCCCTAACCCCCAACCCTAAACCCCCAACCCTAAACCCCGACCCCCCAACCCTAACAGATCTAACCCTAACACTCTAACCCTAACCCCCCAAGTACCCAACCCCAACCCCCAAACCCCCTAATCCCCCAACCCCCTAACCCCCAACCCTAAACCCCCAACCCTAACCCCCAAACCCCAACCCTAACCCCCTAACCCTAACGGATCTAACCCTAACCCTAACCCTAACCCCATGGACCCCCATTCTCATTTTGGTTCCCCCCCCAACTCATTTTGGTTCCCCCCCCGGTGCGCCCCACAAATGGGTCCCCCCGGAAACAAAACCCCGCACACTTGGTTCCCCCCTCATTTTGGTTCCCCCCCGGTACGCCCCACAAATGGGTCCCCCCGGAAACAAAACCCCGCACACTTGGTTCCCCCCTCATTTTGGTTCCCCCCCCCGGTGCGCCCCACAAATGGGTCTCCCCGGAAACAAAACCCCGCACACTTGGTTCCCCCCTCATTTTGGTTCCCCCCCCGGTGCGCCCCACAAATGTGTCCCCCCGGAAACAAAACCCCGCACACTTGGTTCCCCCCTCATTTTGGTTCACCCCCCGGTGCGCCCCACAAATGGGTCCCCCCGGAAACAAAACCCCGCACACTTGGTTCCCCCCTCATTTTGGTTCCCCCCCGGTGCGCCCCACAAATGGGTCCCCCCGGAAACAAAACCCCGCACACTTGGTTCCCCCCTCATTTTGGTTCCCCCCCCCGGTGCGCCCCACAAATGGGTCCCCCCGGAAACAAAACCCCACACACTTGGTTCCCGCCTCATTTTGGTTCCCCCCCCCCCCGCCCCATCCTTGGGGTCCCCCCTAGCCCCATGGACCCCCTCCCCCCTTGGTGCCCCCCCCCCATTTTGTCTCCCCCCCCGTCCTACCCGTGCCCGCAGCAGCCGCTCGCACTCTGCCAGCGCCTTCCGCACCCGATGCTGCATCTCGGCCAGGTGGAGGCAAGCGCTGGAGGGGGGGGAATAAATTGGGGGGGGTCAATTTGGGGGGGGTCTGGGGGCATTTTGGGGGTTGGGGGCGCATTTAGGGGGCGGAGGGGAATGGTTCTCACCTGTAGGACTCGGCGTCGAGCCCCCCCGGGGGCAGCTGCAGGGCCAGGATGCCTGGGGGGGTGCGGGGAGGGGCATGTCAGCACCCCCCAGACCGAAACCCCAAAACCGCTGCCGTTGACCCCAAAACCGCCGCCGTTGACCCCAAGGTGGCCGCTGGTGACGCCGGTAGGGCCACCGGGCGCCCCGCGGGCCACAAGTACCCAACCCCAACCCCCAAACCCCCTAACCCTAGCCCCCCAACCCTAACCCCCCAACCCCCTAACCCCCCAACCCTAACCCCCGACCCCCCAACCGATCTAACCCTAACCCTAACCCTCTAACCCTAACCCCCCAACCCTAACCCCCGACCCCCCAACCCTAACCCTAACGGATCTAACCCTAACCCCCCAACCCTAACAGATCTAACCCTAACCCTAATCCTCTAACCCTAACCCCCCATCCTAACCCCCCAAGTACCCAACCCCAACCCCCAAACCCCCTAACCCTAACCCCCCAACCCCCTAACCCCACACCCTAAACCCCCAACCCTAACCCCCTAACCCTAACGGATCTAACCCTAATCCTCTAACCCTAACGCCCAAACCCCCTAACCCCCTAAACCTAACGGATCTAAGCCTAACCCTTACCCTCTAACCCTAACCCCCCCAACCCCCTAACCCCCTAACCCTAACGGATCTAAGCCTAACCCTAACCCTCTAACCCTAACCCCCCCAACCCCCTAACCCCCTAACCCTAACGGATCTAACCCTAATCCTCTAACCCTAACGCCCAAACCCCCTAACCCACTAACCCTAACAGATCTAAGCCTAACCCTAACCCCCCAACCCTAACCCTAACGGATCTAACCCTAACCCCCCAACCCTAACAGATCTAACCCTAACCCTAATCCTCTAACCCTAACCCCCCATCCTAACCCCCCAAGTACCCAACCCCAACCCCCAAACCCCCTAACCCTAACCCCCCAACCCCCTAACCCCACACCCTAAACCCCCAACCCTAACCCCCTAACCCTAACGGATCTAACCCTAATCCTCTAACCCTAACGCCCAAACCCCCTAACCCCCTAAACCTAACGGATCTAAGCCTAACCCTTACCCTCTAACCCTAACCCCCCCAACCCCCTAACCCCCTAACCCTAACGGATCTAAGCCTAACCCTAACCCTCTAACCCTAACCCCCCCAACCCCCTAACCCCCTAACCCTAACGGATCTAACCCTAATCCTCTAACCCTAACGCCCAAACCCCCTAACCCACTAACCCTAACAGATCTAAGCCTAACCCTAACCCCCCAACCCTAACCCCCGACTCCCCAACCATAACCCCCTAACCCTAACGGATCTAACCCTAACCCTAACCCTCTAACCCTAACCCCCCAACCCCCTAACCCCCCAACCCTAACCCCCTAACCCTAACGGATCTAACCCTAACCCTCTAACCCTAACCCCCCAACCCCCTAACCCCCCAACCCTAACAGATCTAACCCTAACCCTAATCCTCTAACCCTAACCCCCCAACACCTAACCCCCCAAGAACCCAACCCCAACCCCCAAACCCCCTAACCCTAACCCCCCAACCCCCTAACCCCCAACCCTAAACCCCCAACCCTAAACCCCGACCCCCCAACCCTAACAGATCTAACCCTAACACTCTAACCCTAACCCCCCAAGTACCCAACCCCAACCCCCAAACCCCCTAATCCCCCAACCCCCTAACCCCCAACCCTAAACCCCCAACCCTAACCCCCAAACCCCAACCCTAACCCCCTAACCCTAACGGATCTAACCCTAACCCTAACCCTAACCCCATGGACCCCCATTCTCATTTTGGTTCCCCCCCCAACTCATTTTGGTTCCCCCCCCGGTGCGCCCCACAAATGGGTCCCCCCGGAAACAAAACCCCGCACACTTGGTTCCCCCCTCATTTTGGTTCCCCCCCGGTACGCCCCACAAATGGGTCCCCCCGGAAACAAAACCCCGCACACTTGGTTCCCCCCTCATTTTGGTTCCCCCCCCCGGTGCGCCCCACAAATGGGTCCCCCCGGAAACAAAACCCCGCACACTTGGTTCCCCCCTCATTTTGGTTCCCCCCCCCGGTGCGCCCCACAAATGGGTCTCCCCGGAAACAAAACCCCGCACACTTGGTTCCCCCCTCATTTTGGTTCCCCCCCCCCCGGTGCGCCCCACAAATGGGTCCCCCCGGAAACAAAACCCCACACACTTGGTTCCCGCCTCATTTTGGTTCCCCCCCCCCCCGCCCCATCCTTGGGGTCCCCCCTAGCCCCATGGACCCCCTCCCCCCTTGGTGCCCCCCCCCCATTTTGTCTCCCCCCCCGTCCTACCCGTGCCCGCAGCAGCCGCTCGCACTCTGCCAGCGCCTTCCGCACCCGATGCTGCATCTCGGCCAGGTGGAGGCAAGCGCTGGAGGGGGGGGAATAAATTGGGGGGGGTCAATTTGGGGGGGGTCTGGGGGCATTTTGGGGGTTGGGGGCGCATTTAGGGGGCGGAGGGGACTGGTTCTCACCTGTAGGACTCGGCGTCGAGCCCCCCCGGGGGCAGCTGCAGGGCCAGGATGCCTGGGGGGGTGCGGGGAGGGGCATGTCAGCACCCCCCAGACCGAAACCCCAAAACCGCTGCCGTTGACCCCAAAACCGCCGCCGTTGACCCCAAGGTGGCCGCTGGTGACGCCGGTAGGGCCACCGGGCGCCCCGCGGGCCACAAGTACCCAACCCCAACCCCCAAACCCCCTAACCCTAGCCCCCCAACCCTAACCCCCGACCCCCCAACCATAACCCCCTAACCCTAACGGATCTAACCCTAACCCTAACCCTCTAACCCTAACCCCCCAACCCCCTAACCCCCCAACCCTAACCCCCGACCCCCCAACCGATCTAACCCTAACCCTAACCCTCTAACCCTAACCCCCCAACCCTAACCCCCGACCCCCCAACCCTAACCCTAACGGATCTAACCCTAACCCCCCAACCCTAACAGATCTAACCCTAACCCTAATCCTCTAACCCTAACCCCCCATCCTAACCCCCCAAGTACCCAACCCCAACCCCCAAACCCCCTAACCCTAACCCCCCAACCCCCTAACCCCACACCCTAAACCCCCAACCCTAACCCCCTAACCCTAACGGATCTAACCCTAATCCTCTAACCCTAACGCCCAAACCCCCTAACCCCCTAAACCTAACGGATCTAAGCCTAACCCTTACCCTCTAACCCTAACCCCCCCAACCCCCTAACCCCCTAACCCTAACGGATCTAAGCCTAACCCTAACCCTCTAACCCTAACCCCCCCAACCCCCTAACCCCCTAACCCTAACGGATCTAACCCTAATCCTCTAACCCTAACGCCCAAACCCCCTAACCCACTAACCCTAACAGATCTAAGCCTAACCCTAACCCCCCAACCCTAACCCCCGACTCCCCAACCATAACCCCCTAACCCTAACGGATCTAACCCTAACCCTAACCCTCTAACCCTAACCCCCCAACCCCCTAACCCCCCAACCCTAACCCCCTAACCCTAACGGATCTAACCCTAACCCTCTAACCCTAACCCCCCAACCCCCTAACCCCCCAACCCTAACCCCCTAACCCTAACGGATCTAACCCTAACCCCCCAACCCTAACAGATCTAACCCTAACCCTAATCCTCTAACCCTAACCCCCCAACACCTAACCCCCCAAGAACCCAACCCCAACCCCCAAACCCCCTAACCCTAACCCCCCAACCCCCTAACCCCCAACCCTAAACCCCCAACCCTAAACCCCGACCCCCCAACCCTAACAGATCTAACCCTAACACTCTAACCCTAACCCCCCAAGTACCCAACCCCAACCCCCAAACCCCCTAATCCCCCAACCCCCTAACCCCCAACCCTAAACCCCCAACCCTAACCCCCAAACCCCAACCCTAACCCCCTAACCCTAACGGATCTAACCCTAACCCTAACCCTAACCCCATGGACCCCCATTCTCATTTTGGTTCCCCCCCCAACTCATTTTGGTTCCCCCCCCGGTGCGCCCCACAAATGGGTCCCCCCGGAAACAAAACCCCGCACACTTGGTTCCCCCCTCATTTTGGTTCCCCCCGGTACGCCCCACAAATGGGTCCCCTCGGAAACAAAACCCCGCACACTTGGTTCCCCCCTCATTTTGGTTCCCCCCCCCGGTGCGCCCCACAAATGGGTCTCCCCGGAAACAAAACCCCGCACACTTGGTTCCCCCCTCATTTTGGTTCCCCCCCCGGTGCGCCCCACAAATGTGTCCCCCCGGAAACAAAACCCCGCACACTTGGTTCCCCCCTCATTTTGGTTCCCCCCCCCGGTGCGCCCCACAAATGGGTCCCCCCGGAAACAAAACCCCGCACACTTGGTTCCCCCCTCATTTTGGTTCCCCCCCCCCGGTGCGCCCCACAAATGGGTCCCCCCGGAAACAAAACCCCGCACACTTGGTTCCCCCCTCATTTTGGTTCCCCCCCCCCGGTGCGCCCCACAAATGGGTCCCCCCGGAAACAAAACCCCACACACTTGGTTCCCGCCTCATTTTGGTTCCCCCCCCCCCCCGCCCCATCCTTGGGGTCCCCCCTAGCCCCATGGACCCCCTCCCCCCTTGGTGCCCCCCCCCCATTTTGTCTCCCCCCCCGTCCTACCCGTGCCCGCAGCAGCCGCTCGCACTCTGCCAGCGCCTTCCGCACCCGATGCTGCATCTCGGCCAGGTGGAGGCAAGCGCTGGAGGGGGGGGAATAAATTGGGGGGGGTCAATTTGGGGGGGGTCTGGGGGCATTTTGGGGGTTGGGGGCGCATTTAGGGGGCGGAGGGGACTGGTTCTCACCTGTAGGACTCGGCGTCGAGCCCCCCCGGGGGCAGCTGCAGGGCCAGGATGCCTGGGGGGGTGCGGGGAGGGGCATGTCAGCACCCCCCAGACCGAAACCCCAAAACCGCTGCCGTTGACCCCAAAACCGCCGCCGTTGACCCCAAGGTGGCCGCTGGTGACGCCGGTAGGGCCACCGGGCGCCCCGCGGGCCACAAGTACCCAACCCCAACCCCCAAACCCCCTAACCCTAGCCCCCCAACCCTAACCCCCGACCCCCCAACCATAACCCCCTAACCCTAACGGATCTAACCCTAACCCTAACCCTCTAACCCTAACCCCCCAACCCCCTAACCCCCCAACCCTAACCCCCGACCCCCCAACCGATCTAACCCTAACCCTAACCCTCTAACCCTAACCCCCCAACCCTAACCCCCGACCCCCCAACCCTAACCATAACGGATCTAACCCTAACCCCCCAACCCTAACAGATCTAACCCTAACCCTAATCCTCTAACCCTAACCCCCCATCCTAACCCCCCAAGTACCCAACCCCAACCCCCAAACCCCCTAACCCTAACCCCCCAACCCCCTAACCCCACACCCTAAACCCCCAACCCTAACCCCCTAACCCTAACGGATCTAACCCTAATCCTCTAACCCTAACGCCCAAACCCCCTAACCCCCTAAACCTAACGGATCTAAGCCTAACCCTTACCCTCTAACCCTAACCCCCCCAACCCCCTAACCCCCTAACCCTAACGGATCTAAGCCTAACCCTAACCCTCTAAACCTAACCCCCCCAACCCCCTAACCCCCTAACCCTAACAGATCTAAGCCTAACCCTAACCCCCCAACCCTAACCCCCGACTCCCCAACCATAACCCCCTAACCCTAACGGATCTAACCCTAACCCTAACCCTCTAACCCTAACCCCCCAACCCCCTAACCCCCCAACCCTAACCCCCTAACCCTAACGGATCTAACCCTAACCCTCTAACCCTAACCCCCCAACCCCCTAACCCCCCAACCCTAACCCCCTAACCCTAACGGATCTAACCCTAACCCCCCAACCCTAACAGATCTAACCCTAACCCTAATCCTCTAACCCTAACCCCCCAACACCTAACCCCCCAAGAACCCAACCCCAACCCCCAAACCCCCTAACCCTAACCCCCCAACCCCCTAACCCCCAACCCTAAACCCCCAACCCTAAACCCCGACCCCCCAACCCTAACAGATCTAACCCTAACACTCTAACCCTAACCCCCCAAGTACCCAACCCCAACCCCCAAACCCCCTAATCCCCCAACCCCCTAACCCCCAACCCTAAACCCCCAACCCTAACCCCCAAACCCCAACCCTAACCCCCTAACCCTAACGGATCTAACCCTAACCCTAACCCTAACCCCATGGACCCCCATTCTCATTTTGGTTCCCCCCCCAACTCATTTTGGTTCCCCCCCCGGTGCGCCCCACAAATGGGTCCCCCCGGAAACAAAACCCCGCACACTTGGTTCCCCCCTCATTTTGGTTCCCCCCCCCCGGTGCGCCCCACAAATGGGTCCCCCCGGAAACAAAACCCCGCACACTTGGTTCCCCCCTCATTTTGGTTCCCCCCCCGGTGCGCCCCACAAATGGGTCTCCCCGGAAACAAAACCCCGCACACTTGGTTCCCCCCTCATTTTGGTTCCCCCCCCCGGTGCGCCCCACAAATGGGTCCCCCCGGAAACAAAAACCCGCACACTTGGTTCCCCCCTCATTTTGGTTCCCCCCCCCGGTGCGCCCCACAAATGGGTCCCCCCGGAAACAAAACCCCGCACACTTGGTTCCCCCCTCATTTTGGTTCCCCCCCGGTGCGCCCCACAAATGGGTCCCCCCGGAAACAAAACCCCGCACACTTGGTTCCCCCCTCATTTTGGTTCCCCCCCCCCCCCGGTGCGCCCCACAAATGGGTCCCCCCGGAAACAAAACCCCACACACTTGGTTCCCGCCTCATTTTGGTTCCCCCCCCCCCCCGCCCCATCCTTGGGGTCCCCCCTAGCCCCATGGACCCCCTCCCCCCTTGGTGCCCCCCCCCCATTTTGTCTCCCCCCCCGTCCTACCCGTGCCCGCAGCAGCCGCTCGCACTCTGCCAGCGCCTTCCGCACCCGATGCTGCATCTCGGCCAGGTGGAGGCAAGCGCTGGAGGGGGGGGAATAAATTGGGGGGGGTCAATTTGGGGGGGGTCTGGGGGCATTTTGGGGGTTGGGGGCGCATTTAGGGGGCGGAGGGGACTGGTTCTCACCTGTAGGACTCGGCGTCGAGCCCCCCCGGGGGCAGCTGCAGGGCCAGGATGCCTGGGGGGGTGCGGGGAGGGGCATGTCAGCACCCCCCAGACCGAAACCCCAAAACCGCTGCCGTTGACCCCAAAACCGCCGCCGTTGACCCCAAGGTGGCCGCTGGTGACGCCGGTAGGGCCACCGGGCGCCCCGCGGGCCACAAGTACCCAACCCCAACCCCCAAACCCCCTAACCCTAGCCCCCCAACCCTAACCCCCGACCCCCCAACCATAACCCCCTAACCCTAACGGATCTAACCCTAACCCTAACCCTCTAACCCTAACCCCCCAACCCCCTAACCCCCCAACCCTAACCCCCGACCCCCCAACCGATCTAACCCTAACCCTAACCCTCTAACCCTAACCCCCCAACCCTAACCCCCGACCCCCCAACCCTAACCCTAACGGATCTAACCCTAACCCCCCAACCCTAACAGATCTAACCCTAACCCTAATCCTCTAACCCTAACCCCCCATCCTAACCCCCCAAGTACCCAACCCCAACCCCCAAACCCCCTAACCCTAACCCCCCAACCCCCTAACCCCACACCCTAAACCCCCAACCCTAACCCCCTAACCCTAACGGATCTAACCCTAATCCTCTAACCCTAACGCCCAAACCCCCTAACCCCCTAAACCTAACGGATCTAAGCCTAACCCTTACCCTCTAACCCTAACCCCCCCAACCCCCTAACCCCCTAACCCTAACGGATCTAAGCCTAACCCTAACCCTCTAACCCTAACCCCCCCAACCCCCTAACCCCCTAACCCTAACGGATCTAACCCTAATCCTCTAACCCTAACGCCCAAACCCCCTAACCCACTAACCCTAACAGATCTAAGCCTAACCCTAACCCCCCAACCCTAACCCCCGACTCCCCAACCCTAACCCCCTAACCCTAACGGATCTAACCCTAACCCTCTAACCCTAACCCCCCAACCCCCTAACCCCCCAACCCTAACCCCCTAACCCTAACGGATCTAACCCTAACCCCCCAACCCTAACAGATCTAACCCTAACCCTAATCCTCTAACCCTAACCCCCCAACACCTAACCCCCCAAGAACCCAACCCCAACCCCCAAACCCCCTAACCCTAACCCCCCAACCCCCTAACCCCCAACCCTAAACCCCCAACCCTAAACCCCGACCCCCCAACCCTAACAGATCTAACCCTAACACTCTAACCCTAACCCCCCAAGTACCCAACCCCAACCCCCAAACCCCCTAATCCCCCAACCCCCTAACCCCCAACCCTAAACCCCCAACCCTAACCCCCAAACCCCAACCCTAACCCCCTAACCCTAACGGATCTAACCCTAACCCTAACCCTAACCCCATGGACCCCCATTCTCATTTTGGTTCCCCCCCCAACTCATTTTGGTTCCCCCCCCGGTGCGCCCCACAAATGGGTCCCCCCGGAAACAAAACCCCGCACACTTGGTTCCCCCCTCATTTTGGTTCCCCCCCGGTACGCCCCACAAATGGGTCCCCTCGGAAACAAAACCCCGCACACTTGGTTCCCCCCTCATTTTGGTTCCCCCCCCCGGTGCGCCCCACAAATGGGTCTCCCCGGAAACAAAACCCCGCACACTTGGTTCCCCCCTCATTTTGGTTCCCCCCCCGGTGCGCCCCACAAATGTGTCCCCCCGGAAACAAAACCCCGCACACTTGGTTCCCCCCTCATTTTGGTTCCCCCCCCCGGTGCGCCCCACAAATGGGTCCCCCCGGAAACAAAACCCCGCACACTTGGTTCCCCCCTCATTTTGGTTCCCCCCCGGTGCGCCCCACAAATGGGTCCCCCCGGAAACAAAACCCCGCACACTTGGTTCCCCCCTCATTTTGGTTCCCCCCCCCCCGGTGCGCCCCACAAATGGGTCCCCCCGGAAACAAAACCCCACACACTTGGTTCCCGCCTCATTTTGGTTCCCCCCCCCCCCGCCCCATCCTTGGGGTCCCCCCTAGCCCCATGGACCCCCTCCCCCCTTGGTGCCCCCCCCCCATTTTGTCTCCCCCCCCGTCCTACCCGTGCCCGCAGCAGCCGCTCGCACTCTGCCAGCGCCTTCCGCACCCGATGCTGCATCTCGGCCAGGTGGAGGCAAGCGCTGGAGGGGGGGGAATAAATTGGGGGGGGTCAATTTGGGGGGGGTCTGGGGGCATTTTGGGGGTTGGGGGCGCATTTAGGGGGCGGAGGGGACTGGTTCTCACCTGTAGGACTCGGCGTCGAGCCCCCCCGGGGGCAGCTGCAGGGCCAGGATGCCTGGGGGGGTGCGGGGAGGGGCATGTCAGCACCCCCCAGACCGAAACCCCAAAACCGCTGCCGTTGACCCCAAAACCGCCGCCGTTGACCCCAAGGTGGCCGCTGGTGACGCCGGTAGGGCCACCGGGCGCCCCGCGGGCCACAAGTACCCAACCCCAACCCCCAAACCCCCTAACCCTAGCCCCCCAACCCTAACCCCCGACCCCCCAACCATAACCCCCTAACCCTAACGGATCTAACCCTAACCCTAACCCTCTAACCCTAACCCCCCAACCCCCTAACCCCCCAACCCTAACCCCCGACCCCCCAACCGATCTAACCCTAACCCTAACCCTCTAACCCTAACCCCCCAACCCTAACCCCCGACCCCCCAACCCTAACCCTAACGGATCTAACCCTAACCCCCCAACCCTAACAGATCTAACCCTAACCCTAATCCTCTAACCCTAACCCCCCATCCTAACCCCCCAAGTACCCAACCCCAACCCCCAAACCCCCTAACCCTAACCCCCCAACCCCCTAACCCCACACCCTAAACCCCCAACCCTAACCCCCTAACCCTAACGGATCTAACCCTAATCCTCTAACCCTAACGCCCAAACCCCCTAACCCCCTAAACCTAACGGATCTAAGCCTAACCCTTACCCTCTAACCCTAACCCCCCCAACCCCCTAACCCCCTAACCCTAACGGATCTAAGCCTAACCCTAACCCTCTAAACCTAACCCCCCCAACCCCCTAACCCCCTAACCCTAACAGATCTAAGCCTAACCCTAACCCCCCAACCCTAACCCCCGACTCCCCAACCATAACCCCCTAACCCTAACGGATCTAACCCTAACCCTAACCCTCTAACCCTAACCCCCCAACCCCCTAACCCCCCAACCCTAACCCCCTAACCCTAACGGATCTAACCCTAACCCTCTAACCCTAACCCCCCAACCCCCTAACCCCCCAACCCTAACCCCCTAACCCTAACGGATCTAACCCTAACCCCCCAACCCTAACAGATCTAACCCTAACCCTAATCCTCTAACCCTAACCCCCCATCCTAACCCCCCAAGTACCCAACCCCAACCCCCAAACCCCCTAACCCTAACCCCCCAACCCCCTAACCCCCAACCCTAAACCCCCAACCCTAAACCCCGACCCCCCAACCCTAACAGATCTAACCCTAACACTCTAACCCTAACCCCCCAAGTACCCAACCCCAACCCCCAAACCCCCTAATCCCCCAACCCCCTAACCCCCAACCCTAAACCCCCAACCCTAACCCCCAAACCCCAACCCTAACCCCCTAACCCTAACGGATCTAACCCTAACCCTAACCCTAACCCCATGGACCCCCATTCTCATTTTGGTTCCCCCCCCAACTCATTTTGGTTCCCCCCCCGGTGCGCCCCACAAATGGGTCCCCCCGGAAACAAAACCCCGCACACTTGGTTCCCCCCTCATTTTGGTTCCCCCCCCCGGTGCGCCCCACAAATGGGTCCCCCCGGAAACAAAACCCCGCACACTTGGTTCCCCCCTCATTTTGGTTCCCCCCCCGGTGCGCCCCACAAATGTGTCCCCCCGGAAACAAAACCCCGCACACTTGGTTCCCCCCTCGTTTTGGTTCCCCCCCCCGGTGCGCCCCACAAATGGGTCCCCCCGGAAACAAAACCCCGCACACTTGGTTCCCCCGTCATTTTTGTTCCCCCCCCGGTGCGCCCCACAAATGGGTCCCCCCGGAAACAAAACCCCGCACACTTGGTTCCCCCCTCATTTTGGTTCCCCCCCCGGTGCGCCCCACAAATGGGTCTCCCCGGAAACAAAACCCCGCACACTTGGTTCCCCCCTCATTTTGGTTCCCCCCCCCGGTGCGCCCCACAAATGGGTCCCCCCGGAAACAAAACCCCACACACTTGGTTCCCGCCTCATTTTGGTTCCCCCCCCCCCCCGCCCCATCCTTGGGGTCCCCCCTAGCCCCATGGACCCCCTCCCCCCTTGGTGCCCCCCCCCCATTTTGTCTCCCCCCCCGTCCTACCCGTGCCCGCAGCAGCCGCTCGCACTCTGCCAGCGCCTTCCGCACCCGATGCTGCATCTCGGCCAGGTGGAGGCAAGCGCTGGAGGGGGGGGAATAAATTGGGGGGGGTCAATTTGGGGGGGGTCTGGGGGCATTTTGGGGGTTGGGGGCGAATTTAGGGGGCGGAGGGGACTGGTTCTCACCTGTAGGACTCGGCGTCGAGCCCCCCCGGGGGCAGCTGCAGGGCCAGGATGCCTGGGGGGGTGCGGGGAGGGGCATGTCAGCACCCCCCAGACCGAAACCCCAAAACCGCTGCCGTTGACCCCAAAACCGCCGCCGTTGACCCCAAGGTGGCCGCTGGTGACGCCGGTAGGGCCACCGGGCGCCCCGCGGGCCACAAGTACCCAACCCCAACCCCCAAACCCCCTAACCCTAGCCCCCCAACCCTAACCCCCGACCCCCCAACCATAACCCCCTAACCCTAACGGATCTAACCCTAACCCTAACCCTCTAACCCTAACCCCCCAACCCCCTAACCCCCCAACCCTAACCCCCGACCCCCCAACCGATCTAACCCTAACCCTAACCCTCTAACCCTAACCCCCCAACCCTAACCCCCGACCCCCCAACCCTAACCCTAACGGATCTAACCCTAACCCCCCAACCCTAACAGATCTAACCCTAACCCTAATCCTCTAACCCTAACCCCCCATCCTAACCCCCCAAGTACCCAACCCCAACCCCCAAACCCCCTAACCCTAACCCCCCAACCCCCTAACCCCACACCCTAAACCCCCAACCCTAACCCCCTAACCCTAACGGATCTAACCCTAATCCTCTAACCCTAACGCCCAAACCCCCTAACCCCCTAAACCTAACGGATCTAAGCCTAACCCTTACCCTCTAACCCTAACCCCCCCAACCCCCTAACCCCCTAACCCTAACGGATCTAAGCCTAACCCTAACCCTCTAACCCTAACCCCCCCAACCCCCTAACCCCCTAACCCTAACGGATCTAACCCTAATCCTCTAACCCTAACGCCCAAACCCCCTAACCCACTAACCCTAACAGATCTAAGCCTAACCCTAACCCCCCAACCCTAACCCCCGACTCCCCAACCATAACCCCCTAACCCTAACGGATCTAACCCTAACCCTAACCCTCTAACCCTAACCCCCCAACCCCCTAACCCCCCAACCCTAACCCCCTAACCCTAACGGATCTAACCCTAACCCTCTAACCCTAACCCCCCAACCCCCTAACCCCCCAACCCTAACCCCCTAACCCTAACGGATCTAACCCTAACCCCCCAACCCTAACAGATCTAACCCTAACCCTAATCCTCTAACCCTAACCCCCCAACACCTAACCCCCCAAGAACCCAACCCCAACCCCCAAACCCCCTAACCCTAACCCCCCAACCCCCTAACCCCCAACCCTAAACCCCCAACCCTAAACCCCGACCCCCCAACCCTAACAGATCTAACCCTAACACTCTAACCCTAACCCCCCAAGTACCCAACCCCAACCCCCAAACCCCCTAATCCCCCAACCCCCTAACCCCCAACCCTAAACCCCCAACCCTAACCCCCAAACCCCAACCCTAACCCCCTAACCCTAACGGATCTAACCCTAACCCTAACCCTAACCCCATGGACCCCCATTCTCATTTTGGTTCCCCCCCCAACTCATTTTGGTTCCCCCCCCGGTGCGCCCCACAAATGGGTCCCCCCGGAAACAAAACCCCGCACACTTGGTTCCCCCCTCATTTTGGTTCCCCCCCGGTACGCCCCACAAATGGGTCCCCCCGGAAACAAAACCCCGCACACTTGGTTCCCCCCTCATTTTGGTTCCCCCCCCCGGTGCGCCCCACAAATGGGTCTCCCCGGAAACAAAACCCCGCACACTTGGTTCCCCCCTCATTTTGGTTCCCCCCCCGGTGCGCCCCACAAATGGGTCCCCCCGGAAACAAAACCCCGCACACTTGGTTCCCCCCTCATTTTGGTTCCCCCCCGGTGCGCCCCACAAATGGGTCCCCCCGGAAACAAAACCCCGCACACTTGGTTCCCCCCTCATTTTGGTTCCCCCCCCCCCCGGTGCGCCCCACAAATGGGTCCCCCCGGAAACAAAACCCCACACACTTGGTTCCCGCCTCATTTTGGTTCCCCCCCCCCCCCGCCCCATCCTTGGGGTCCCCCCTAGCCCCATGGACCCCCTCCCCCCTTGGTGCCCCCCCCCCATTTTGTCTCCCCCCCCGTCCTACCCGTGCCCGCAGCAGCCGCTCGCACTCTGCCAGCGCCTTCCGCACCCGATGCTGCATCTCGGCCAGGTGGAGGCAAGCGCTGGAGGGGGGGGAATAAATTGGGGGGGGTCAATTTGGGGGGGGTCTGGGGGCATTTTGGGGGTTGGGGGCGCATTTAGGGGGCGGAGGGGACTGGTTCTCACCTGTAGGACTCGGCGTCGAGCCCCCCCGGGGGCAGCTGCAGGGCCAGGATGCCTGGGGGGGTGCGGGGAGGGGCATGTCAGCACCCCCCAGACCGAAACCCCAAAACCGCTGCCGTTGACCCCAAAACCGCCGCCGTTGACCCCAAGGTGGCCGCTGGTGACGCCGGTAGGGCCACCGGGCGCCCCGCGGGCCACAAGTACCCAACCCCAACCCCCAAACCCCCTAACCCTAGCCCCCCAACCCTAACCCCCGACCCCCCAACCATAACCCCCTAACCCTAACGGATCTAACCCTAACCCTAACCCTCTAACCCTAACCCCCCAACCCCCTAACCCCCCAACCCTAACCCCCGACCCCCCAACCGATCTAAACCTAACCCTAACCCTCTAACCCTAACCCCCCAACCCTAACCCCCGACCCCCCAACCCTAACCCTAACGGATCTAACCCTAACCCCCCAACCCTAACAGATCTAACCCTAACCCTAATCCTCTAACCCTAACCCCCCATCCTAACCCCCCAAGAACCCAACCTCAACCCCCAAACCCCCTAACCCTAACCCCCCAAACCCCTAACCCCCAACCCTAAACCCCCAACCCTAAACCCCGACCCCCCAACCCTAACAGATCTAACCCTAACACTCTAACCCTAACCCCCCAAGTACCCAACCCCAACCCCCAAACCCCCTAATCCCCCAACCCCCTAACCCCCAACCCTAAACCCCCAACCCTAACCCCCAAACCCCAACCCTAACCCCCTAACCCTAACGGATCTAACCCTAACCCTAACCCTAACCCCATGGACCCCCATTCTCATTTTGGTTCCCCCCCCAACTCATTTTGGTTCCCCCCCCGGTGCGCCCCACAAATGGGTCCCCCCGGAAACAACACCCCGCACACTTGGTTCCCCCCTCATTTTGGTTCCCCCCCGGTACGCCCCACAAATGGGTCCCCCCGGAAACAAAACCCCGCACACTTGGTTCCCCCCTCATTTTGGTTCCCCCCCCGGTGCGCCCCGCAAATGCATCCCCCCGGCAACCGCACCCCGCACACTTGGTTCCCCCCTCATTTTGGTTCCCCCCGGTGCGCCCCTCAAATGCGTCCCCCCGGCAACCGCACCCCGCGCACTTGGTTCCCCCCTCATTTTGGTTCCCCCGTTGCGCCCCTCAAATGCGTCCCCCCGGCAACCGCACCCCGCACACTTGGTTCCCCCCTCATTTTGGTTCCCCCCCCCGGTGCGCCCCGCAAATGCGTCCCCCCGGCAACCGCACCCCGCGCACTTGGTTCCCCCCTCATTTTGGTTCCCCCCCCCCGGTGCGCCCCGCAAATGCGTCCCCCTGGCAACCGAACCCCGCGCACTTGGTTCCCCCCTCATTTTGTTTCCCCCCCACCCTTGGGGTCCCCCCAAGCCTCATGGACCCCCTCTGACCCCTGACCTCTGACCCCCGGCCTATGACCCCTGACCTCTGACCCCCCGACATCTGACCCCCCTAACCCAAGACCTCTGACGCCTGACCCCTGACCTCTGACCCCTGACCCCAGACCTCCGGCCTCTGACCGCTTACCCCTGACCTCTGACCCCTGACCTCTGACCCCCGACCCCTGACCTCTGACCCCTGACCCCTGACCTCAGACACCCGGCCCCTTATCTTTGGCCTCTGACCACTGACCCCTGACCCCTGAACCCCTGACTTATGACCCCTGACCTCTGACCCCCCGACCTCTGACCCCTGACCTCTGACCCCCGACCCCTGACCCCCGACCTCTGACCTCTGACCTGTGACCCCTGACCTCTGACCCCCTGACCTCTGACCCCTGACCCAAGCCCAAGCCCAAAAATCCCAAGCCCAAAAAATAGGACTCTCAAAACCTAAACCCAAAAACTAAAACCTAAAAACCCAAAAACCTAAACCCAAAAACGCTCCTAACACTAATCCAAAAAAATAAGACGCTCAAAGCACTAACACAAAATATTAAGATGCTCAAAACCCTAACGCAAAAAATTAAGATGCTCCAAACCCTAACCCAAAAAATTAGGACACTCAAAACCCTAACCCTGGAGAACCTAACCTGAAAAAATCAATAAATAAATAAATAAATAAAAATAAAATTTTAAAACCCTAACCCTAAATAATTGACCAAAAAGAAAACCCTAAGACCCTAACCCTAAAAAACCTTTCAACACTACAACCCATAAACTCTAAAACCCTAACACACTAACCCTGAAAAACTTAAAACCTTAACCCCCAAATCCCTAAAATACTAACCGTTAAAAATCCAAACCTAAACAACTTAAAATCCTAAACATAAACCCTGAGAATACTTACCCTGAAACCCAACCCTAGTGCCCTACCCCTGAAACCTTAAAAGCGTCAATCAATCTTTGGAAAATAACATAGGCTCAGGAGAGGATCTCACTACGCTTACCCTGACTATGACTCTGACCCTGACCCTAACCCTAACCCTACCCCTAACCCTAAGCCTCACCCTCTAACCCTAACTCTAACACTAACCCTAAACCTAACCCTAACCCCGAACCCTAATCCTAACCCTAACCCTAACCCTAAACCTAGCCCTAACCCTAACCCTAACCCTAACCCTAACCCTAAGCCTAAGCCTAACCCTAAGCCTAACCCTAACCCTAACCCTAACCCTAAGCCTAACCCTAAGCCTAACACTAACCCTAACCCTAAGCCTAACCCTAACCCTAAAAGTAAGCCTAACCCTAAGCCTAACCCTAACCCTAAGCCTAACCCTAACCCTAACCCTAAGCCTAACCCTAACCCTAACCCTAAGCCTAACCCTAAGCCTAACCCTAACCCTAAGCCTAACCCTAACCCTAACCCTAAGCCTAACCGGATCTAAGCCTAACCCTAACCCTAACCCTAAGCCTAACCCTAACCCTAAGCCTAACCCTAACCGTAACCCTAACCCGGATCTAACCCTAACACTAACCCCCTAAACCTAACCCTAACCCTAACCCTAAACCGGATATAACCCTAACCCTAACCCTAAACCTAACCCTAATCCTAACCCTAACCCTAACCCTAACCCTAACACTAACCCTAACCCTAAACCTAACGCTAACCATAACCCTAAACCTAACCCTAACCCTAACCCTAACCCTAACCCTAACCCTAACCCTAACCCTAACCGGATCTAACCCTAACCCTAACCCTAACCCTAACCCTAACCCTAACCCTAACCCTTACCTAACCCTAACCCTAACCCTAACCCTAACCCTAACCCTAACCCTAACCCTAACCCTAACCCTAACTCTAAACAGGATCTAACCCTAACCCTAACCCTAACCCTAACCCTAACCCTAAACCGGATCTAACCCTCACCCTAACCCTAACCCTAACCGTCACCCTAACGCTAACCCTCACCCTAACCCTCAACCTAATGCACCTTGACACTCCGTGTACGCTATTTCACGTTAAGATTAAACATAGGCCTAGCCAAAATGGGAGAAGACTGAAAAACCGGGCCCCAGAAAATGCGTTGCTAGCCTCTTTCATCCATCGAAAAGTGCCCCCTAAGGAAGGCTTTGGGTACAAGAGAACTCCCCAGGGGAGCCTTTACGCAGCCCCACATGCAACTGGACCCTCCGGGTTCGCAGTTTCCGAGCATCCCTAAACATAGCCCTAGCCGGCATCGAAGACGACTGAAAAATCAGTCCCCAGGAAATGCGTTCCAAGCCCTTTTTGCCCATCCAAAAGTGCCCCCAAAGGAAGGCTTTGGGTACAAGAGAACTCCCCAGGGGAGCCTTTACGCAGCCCCACATGCAAATGGACCCTCCGGGTTCTCTGTTTCCGAGCATCCCTAAATATAGCCCTAGCCGGCATGGGAGAAGACGACTGAAAAATCAGGCCCCAGGAAATGCGTTGCGAGCCCGTTTCTCCCATCCCAAAGTGCCCCCAAAGGAAGGCTTTGGGTACAAGAGACCTCCCCAGGGGAGCCTTTACGCAGCCCCACATGCAACTGGACCCTCCGGGTTCTCTGTTTCCAAGCATCCCTAAACATAGCCCTAGCCGGCATGGGAGAAGACGACTGAAAAATCAGGCCCCAGGAAATGCGTTGCGAGCCCTTTTCTCCCATCCCAAAGTGCCCCCAAAGGAAGGCTTTGGGTACAAGAGACCTCCCCAGGGGAGCCTTTACGCAGCCCCACATGCAACTGGACCCTCCGGGTTCGCTGTTTCCGAGCATCCCTAAACACAGCCCTAGCCGGCATCGAAGACGACTGAAAAATCAGGCCCCAGGAAATGCGTTGCGAGCCCTTTTTGCCCATCCAAAAGTGCCCCCAAAGGAAGGCTTTGGGTACAAGTGAACTCCCCAGGGGAGCCTTTACGCAGCCCCACATGCAACTGGACCCTCCGGGTTCGCTGTTCCTGATCAAACCTAAACATAGCCCTAGCCGTCATCGGACACGAGTGAAAAATCAGGCCCCAGGAAATGCGTTGCGAGCCCCTTTGGACCATCCCAAAGTGCCCCCAAAGGAAGGCTTTGGGTACAAGAGAACTCCCCAGGGGAGCCTTTACGCAGCCCCACATGCAACTGGACCCTCCGGGTTCGCTGTTCCTGAGCAAACCTAAACGTAGCCCTAGCCGTCATCGGAGACGAGTGAAAAATCAGGCCCCAGGAAATGCATTGCAAGCCCCTTTGGACCATCCAAACGTGCCCCCAAAGGAAGGCTTTGGGTACAAGTGAACTCCCCAGGGGAGCCTTTACGCAGCCCCACATGCAACTGGACCCTCCTGGTTCGCTGTTTCCGAGCATCCCTAAACATAGCCCTAGCCGGCATCGAAGACGACTGAAAAATCAGGCCCCAGGAAATGCGTTCCGAGACCTTTTCACCCATCCAAAAGTGCCCCCAAAGGAAGGCTTTGGGTACAAGTGAACTCCCCAGGGGAGCCTTTACGCAGCCCCACATGCAACTGGACCCTCCGGGTTCGCTGTTTCCGAGCATCCCTAAACATAGCCCTAGCCGGCATCGAAGACGACTGAAAAATCAGGCCCCAGGAAAAGCGTTCCACGCCCTTTTCGTCCATCCCAAAGTGCCCCCAAAGGAAGGCTTTGGGTACAAGAGAACTCCCCAGGGGAGCCTTTACGCAGCCCCACATGCAACTGGACCCTCCGGGTTCGCTGTTCCTGAGCAAACCTAAACGTAGCCCTAGCCGTCATCGGAGACGAGTGAAAAATCAGGCCCCAGGAAATGCGTTGCGAGCCCTTTTTGCCCATCCAAAAGTGCCCCAAAGGAAGGCTTTGGGTACAAGAGAACTCCCCAGGGGAGCCTTAACGCAGCCCCACATGCAACTGGACCCTCCGGGTTCGATTTTTCCAAGCAACCCTAAACATAACAATAGCCGGCATGGGAGAAGACTGAAAAACCGGGCCCCAGAAAAAGCGTTGCAAGCCCTTTTCTCCCATCCAAAAGTGCCCCCAAAGGAAGGCTTTGGGTACAAGAGAACTCCCCAGGGGAGCCTTTACGCAGCCCCACATGCAACTGGACCCTCCGGGTTCGCAGTTTCCGAGCATCCCTAAACATAGCCCTAGCCGGCATCGAAGACGACTGAAAAATCAGGCCCCAGGAAATGCGTTCCAAGCCCTTTTCGCCCATCCAAAAGTGCCCCCAAAGGAAGGCTTTGGGTACAAGTGAACTCCCCAGGGGAGCCTTTACGCAGCCCCACATGCAACTGGACCCTCCGGGTTCTCTGTTTCCGAGCATCCCTAAACATAGCCCTAGCCGGCATGGGAGAAGACGACTGAAAAATCAGGCCCCAGGAAATGCGTTGCGAGCCCTTTTCTCCCATCCCAAAGGGCCCCCAAAGGAAGGCTTTGGGTACAAGAGACCTCCCCAGGGGAGCCTTTACGCAGCCCCACATGCAACTGGACCCTCCGGGTTCGCTGTTTCCGAGCATCCCTAAACATAGCCCAGCCGGCATCGAAGACGACTGAAAAATCAGGCACCAGGAAATGCGTTGCGAGCCCTTTTTGCCCATCCAAAAGTGCCTTCAAAGGAAGGCTTTGGGTACAAGTGAACTCCCCAGGGGAGCCTTTACGCAGCCCCACATGCAACTGGACCCTCCGGGTTCGCTGTTCCTGATCAAACCTAAACATAGCCCTAGCCGTCATCGGAGACGAGTGAAAAATCAGGCCCCAGGAAATGTGTTGCGAGCCCCTTTGGACCATCCAAAAGTGCCCCCAAAGGAAGGCTTTGGGTACAAGAGAACTCCCCAGGGGAGCCTTTACGCAGCCCCACATGCAACTGGACCCTCCGGGTTCGCTGTTCCTGAGCAAACCTAAACGTAGCCCTAGCCGTCATCGGAGACGACTGAAAAATCAGGCCCCAGGAAATGCGTTCCGAGACCTTTTCACCCATCCAAAAGTGCCCCCAAAGGAAGGCTTTGGGTACAAGTGAACTCCCCAGGGGAGCCTTTACGCAGCCCCACATGCAACTGGACCCTCCGGGTTCGCTGTTTCCGAGCATCCCTAAACATAGCCCTAGCCGTCATCGGAGACGACTGAAAAATCAGGCCCCAGGAAATGCATTGCGAGCCCTTTTCGCCCATCCAAAAGTGCCCCAAAGGAAGGCTTTGGGTACAAGAGAACTCCCCAGGGGAGCCTTTACGCAGCCCCACATGCAACTGGACCCTCCGGGTTCGCTGTTTCCGAACATCCCTAAACATAGCCCTAGCCGGCATCGAAGACGACTGAAAAATCAGGCCCCAGGAAAAGCGTTCCACGCCCTTTTCGCCCATCCAAAAGTGCCCCCAAAGGAAGGCTTTGGGTACAAGAGAACTCCCCAGGGGAGCCTTTACGCAGCCCCACATGCAACTGGACCCTCCGGGTTCGATTTTTCCAAGCAACCCTAAACATAACAATAGCCGGCATGGGAGAAGACTGAAAAACCGGGCCCCAGAAAAAGCGTTGCAAGCCCTTTTCTCCCATCCCAAAGTGCCCCCAAAGGAAGGCTTTGGGTACAAGAGAACTCCCCAGGGGAGCCTTTACGCAGCCCCACATGCAACTGGACCCTCCGGGTTCGCTGTTTCCGAGCATCCCTAAACATAGCCCTAGCCGGCATCGAAGACGACTGAAAAATCAGGCCCCAGGAAATGCGTTGCGAGCCCTTTTCGCCCATCCAAACGAGCCCCCAACGGAAGGCTTTGGGTACAAGAGAACTCCCCAGGGGAGCCTTTACGCAGCCCCACATGCAACTGGACCCTCCGGGTTCGCTGTTCCTGAGTAAACCTAAACGTAGCCCTAGCCGTCATCGGAGACGAGTGAAAAATCAGGCCCCAGGAAATGCATTGAAAGCCCCTTTGGACCATCCAAACGTGCCCCCAAAGGAAGGCTTTGGGTACAAGTGAACTCCCCAGGGGAGCCTTTACGCAGTCCCACATGCAACTGGACCCTCCGGGTTCGCTGTTTCCGAGCATCCCTAAACATAGCCCTAGCCGGCATCGAAGACGACTGAAAAATCAGGCCCCAGGAAATGCGTTCCGAGACCTTTTCACCCATCCAAAAGTGCCCCCAAAGGAAGGCTTTGGGTACAAGTGAACTCCCCAGGGGAGCCTTTACGCAGCCCCACATGCAACTGGACCCTCCGGGTTCGCTGTTTCCGAGCATCCCTAAACATAGCCCTAGCCGGCATCGGAGACGACTGAAAAATCAGGCCCCAGGAAATGCATTGCGAGCCCTTTTCTCCCATCCAAACGTGCCCCCAAAGGAAGGCTTTGGGTACAAGAGAACTCCCCAGGGGAGCCTTTACGCAGCCCCACATGCAACTGGACCCTCCGGGTTCGCTGTTTCCGAGCATCCCTAAACATAGCCCTAGCCGGCATCGAAGACGACTGAAAAATCAGGCCCCAGGAAAAGCGTTCCACGCCCTTTTCGCCCATCCAAAAGTGCCCCCAAAGGAAGGCTTTGGGTACAAGAGAACTCCCCAGGGGAGCCTTTACGCAGCCCCACATGCAACTGGACCCTCCGGGTTCGATTTTTCCAAGCAACCCTAAACATAACAATAGCCGGCATGGTAGAAGACTGAAAAAGCGGGCCCCAGAAAAAGCGTTGCAAGCCCTTTTCTCCCATCCAAAAGTGCCCCCAAAGGAAGGCTTTGGGTACAAGAGAACTCCCCAGGGGAGCCTTTACGCAGCCCCACATGCAACTGGACCCTCCGGGTTCGCTGTTTCCGAGCATCCCTAAACATAGCCCTAGCCGGCATCGAAGACGACTGAAAAATCAGGCCCCAGGAAATGCGTTCCAAGCCCTTTTCGCCCATCCAAACGAGCCCCCAACGGAAGGCTTTGGGTACAAGAGAACTCCCCAGGGGAGCCTTTACGCAGCCCCACATGCAACTGGACCCTCCGGGTTCGCTGTTCCTGAGTAAACCTAAACGTAGCCCTAGCCGTCATCGGAGACGAGTGAAAAATCAGGCCCCAGGAAATGCATTGAAAGCCCCTTTGGACCATCCAAAC
Source organism: Anas platyrhynchos (assembly GCF_047663525.1). Lineage (NCBI taxonomy): Eukaryota > Metazoa > Chordata > Aves > Anseriformes > Anatidae > Anas > Anas platyrhynchos. The sequence continues at coordinate 60,542 of NC_092603.1, forward strand.
GTGCCCCCAAAGGAAGGCTTTGGGTACAAGTGAACTCCCCAGGGGAGCCTTTACGCAGTCCCACATGCAACTGGACCCTCCGGGTTCGCTGTTTCCGAGCATCCCTAAACATAGCCCTAGCCGGCATCGAAGACGACTGAAAAATCAGGCCCCAGGAAATGCGTTCCGAGACCTTTTCACCCATCCAAAAGTGCCCCCAAAGGAAGGCTTTGGGTACAAGTGAACTCCCCAGGGGAGCCTTTACGCAGCCCCACATGCAACTGGACCCTCCGGGTTCGCTGTTTCCGAGCATCCCTAAACATAGCCCTAGCCGGCATCGGAGACGACTGAAAAATCAGGCCCCAGGAAATGCATTGCGAGCCCTTTTCTCCCATCCAAACGTGCCCCCAAAGGAAGGCTTTGGGTACAAGAGAACTCCCCAGGGGAGCCTTTACGCAGCCCCACATGCAACTGGACCCTCCGGGTTCGCTGTTTCCGAGCATCCCTAAACATAGCCCTAGCCGGCATCGAAGACGACTGAAAAATCAGGCCCCAGGAAAAGCGTTCCACGCCCTTTTCGCCCATCCAAAAGTGCCCCCAAAGGAAGGCTTTGGGTACAAGAGAACTCCCCAGGGGAGCCTTTACGCAGCCCCACATGCAACTGGACCCTCCGGGTTCGATTTTTCCAAGCAACCCTAAACATAACAATAGCCGGCATGGTAGAAGACTGAAAAAGCGGGCCCCAGAAAAAGCGTTGCAAGCCCTTTTCTCCCATCCAAAAGTGCCCCCAAAGGAAGGCTTTGGGTACAAGAGAACTCCCCAGGGGAGCCTTTACGCAGCCCCACATGCAACTGGACCCTCCGGGTTCGCTGTTTCCGAGCATCCCTAAACATAGCCCTAGCCGGCATCGAAGACGACTGAAAAATCAGGCCCCAGGAAATGCGTTCCAAGCCCTTTTCGCCCATCCAAACGAGCCCCCAACGGAAGGCTTTGGGTACAAGAGAACTCCCCAGGGGAGCCTTAACGCAGCCCCACATGCAACTGGACCCTCCGGGTTCGCTGTTCCTGAGCAAACCTAAACGTAGCCTTAGCCGTCATGGGAGACGAGTGAAAAATCAGGCCCCAGGAAATGCGTTGCGAGCCCCTTTGGACCATCCAAAAGTGCCCCCAAAGGAAGGCTTTGGGTACAAGTGAACTCCCCAGGGGAGCCTTTACGCAGCCCCACATGCAACTGGACCCTCCGGATTCGCTGTTCCTGAGCAAACATAAACATAGCCCTAGCTATCATCGGGGACGAGTGAAAAATCAGGCCCCAGGAAATGCGTTGCGAGCCCTTTTCACCCATCCAAAAGTGCCCCCAAAGGAAGGCTTTGGGTACAAGAGAACTCCCCAGGGGAGCCTTTACGCAGCCTCACATGTAACTGGACCCTCCAGGTTCGCTGTTTCCGAGCATCCTTAAACATAGCCCTAGCCGGCATCGAAGACGACTGAAAAATCAGGCCCCAGGAAATGCATTGCGAGCCCTTTTCGCCCATCCAAAAGTGCCCCCAAAGGAAGGCTTTGGGTACAAGAGAACTCCCCAGGGGAGCCTTTACGCAGCCCCACATGCAACTGGACCCTCCGGGTTCGCTGTTTCCGAGCATCCCTAAACATAGCCCTAGCCGGCATCGAAGACGACTGAAAAATCAGGCCCCAGGAAATGCGTTGCGAGCCCATTTTGCCCATCCAAAAGTGCCCCCAAAGGAAGGCTTTGGGTACAAGAGAACTCCCCAGGGGAGCCTTTACGCAGCCCCACATGCAACTGGACCCTCCGGGTTCGCTGTTGCTGAGCAAACCTAAACGTAACCCTAGCCGTCTTCGGAGACGAGTGAAAAATCAGGCCCCAGGAAATGCATTGCAAGCCCCTTTGGACCATCCAAAAGTGCCCCCAAAGGAAGGCTTTGGGTACAAGAGACCTCCCCAGGGGAGCCTTTACGCAGCCCCACATGCAACTGGACCCTCCGGGTTCTCTGTTTCCAAGCATCCCTAAACATAGCCCTAGCCGTCATCGGACACGAGTGAAAAATCAGGCCCCAGGAAATGCGTTGCGAGCCCCTTTGGACCATCCAAAAGTGCCCCCAAAGGAAGGCTTTGGGTACAAGAGAACTCCCCAGGGGAGCCTTTACGCAGCCCCACATGCAACTGGACCCTCCGGGTTCGCTGTTCCTGAGCAAACCTAAACGTAGCCCTAGCCGTCATCGGAGACGAGTGAAAAATCAGGCCCCAGGAAATGCATTGCAAGCCCCTTTGGACCATCCAAACGTGCCCCCAAAGGAAGGCTTTGGGTACAAGTGAACTCCCCAGGGGAGCCTTTACGCAGCCCCACATGCAACTGGACCCTCCGGGTTCGCTGTTTCCGAGCATCCCTAAACATAGCCCTAGCCGGCATCGAAGACGACTGAAAAATCAGGCCCCAGGAAATGCGTTCCGAGACCTTTTCACCCATCCAAAAGTGCCCCCAAAGGAAGGCTTTGGGTACAAGTGAACTCCCCAGGGGAGCCTTTACGCAGCCCCACATGCAACTGGACCCTCCGGGTTCGCTGTTTCCGAGCATCCCTAAACATAGCCCTAGCCGGCATCGAAGACAACTGAAAAATCAGGCCCCAGGAAAAGCGTTCCACGCCCTTTTCGTCCATCCCAAAGTGCCCCCAAAGGAAGGCTTTGGGTACAAGAGAACTCCCCAGGGGAGCCTTTACGCAGCCCCACATGCAACTGGACCCTCCGGGTTCGCTGTTCCTGAGCAAACCTAAACGTAGCCCTAGCCGTCATCGGAGACGAGTGAAAAATCAGGCCCCAGGAAATGCGTTGCGAGCCCTTTTTGCCCATCCAAAAGTGCCCCAAAGGAAGGCTTTGGGTACAAGAGAACTCCCCAGGGGAGCCTTAACGCAGCCCCACATGCAACTGGACCCTCCGGGTTCGATTTTTCCAAGCAACCCTAAACATAACAATAGCCGGCATGGGAGAAGACTGAAAAACCGGGCCCCAGAAAAAGCGTTGCAAGCCATTTTCTCCCATCCAAAAGTGCCCCCAAAGGAAGGCTTTGGGTACAAGAGAACTCCCCAGGGGAGCCTTTACGCAGCCCCACATGCAACTGGACCCTCCGGGTTCGCAGTTTCCGAGCATCCCTAAACATAGCCCTAGCCGGCATCGAAGACGACTGAAAAATCAGGCCCCAGGAAATGCGTTCCAAGCCCTTTTCGCCCATCCAAAAGTGCCCCCAAAGGAAGGCTTTGGGTACAAGAGAACTCCCCAGGGGAGCCTTTACGCAGCCCCACATGCAACTGGACCCTCCGGGTTCTCTGTTTCCGAGCATCCCTAAACATAGCCCTAGCCGGCATGGGAGAAGACGAGTGAAAAATCAGGCCCCAGGAAATGCGTTGCGAGCCCTTTTCTCCCATCCCAAAGTGCCCCCAAAGGAAGGCTTTGGGTACAAGAGACCTCCCCAGGGGAGCCTTTACGCAGCCCCACATGCAACTGGACCCTCCGGGTTCGCTGTTCCTGAGCAAACCTAAACGTAGCCCTAGCCGTCATCGGAGACGAGTGAAAAATCAGGCCCCAGGAAATGCATTGAAAGCCCCTTTGGACCATCCAAACGTGCCCCCAAAGGAAGGCTTTGGGTACAAGTGAACTCCCCAGGGGAGCCTTTACGCAGTCCCACATGCAACTGGACCCTCCGGGTTCGCTGTTTCCGAGCATCCCTAAACATAGCCCTAGCCGGCATCGAAGACGACTGAAAAATCAGGCCCCAGGAAATGCGTTGCGAGACCTTTTCACCCATCCAAAAGTGCCCCCAAAGGAAGGCTTTGGGTACAAGTGAACTCCCCAGGGGAGCCTTTACGCAGCCCCACATGCAACTGGACCCTCCGGGTTCGCTGTTTCCGAGCATCCCTAAACATAGCCCTAGCCGTCATCGGAGACGACTGAAAAATCAGGCCCCAGGAAATGCATTGCGAGCCCTTTTCTCCCATCCAAAAGTGCCCCAAAGGAAGGCTTTGGGTACAAGAGAACTCCCCAGGGGAGCCTTTACGCAGCCCCACATGCAACTGGACCCTCCGGGTTCGCTGTTTCCGAGCATCCCTAAACATAGCCCTAGCCGGCATCGAAGACGACTGAAAAATCAGGCCCCAGGAAAAGCGTTCCACGCCCTTTTCGCCCATCCAAAAGTGCCCCCAAAGGAAGGCTTTGGGTACAAGAGAACTCCCCAGGGGAGCCTTTACGCAGCCCCACATGCAACTGGACCCTCCGGGTTCGATTTTTCCAAGCAACCCTAAACATAACAATAGCCGGCATGGGAGAAGACTGAAAAACCGGGCCCCAGAAAAAGCGTTGCAAGCCCTTTTCTCCCATCCAAAAGTGCCCCCAAAGGAAGGCTTTGGGTACAAGAGAACTCCCCAGGGGAGCCTTTACGCAGCCCCACATGCAACTGGACCCTCCGGGTTCGCTGTTCCTGAGCAAACCTAAACGTAGCCCTAGCCGTCATGGGAGACGAGTGAAAAATCAGGCCCCAGGAAATGCGTTGCGAGCCCCTTTGGACCATCCAAAAGTGCCCCCAAAGGAAGGCTTTGGGTACAAGTGAACTCCCCAGGGGAGCCTTTACGCAGCCCCACATGCAACTGGACCCTCCGGATTCGCTGTTCCTGAGCAAACATAAACATAGCCCTAGCTATCATCGGGGACGAGTGAAAAATCAGGCCCCAGGAAATGCGTTGCGAGCCCTTTTCACCCATCCAAAAGTGCCCCCAAAGGAAGGCTTTGGGTACAAGAGAACTCCCCAGGGGAGCCTTTACGCAGCCTCACATGTAACTGGACCCTCCAGGTTCGCTGTTTCCGAGCATCCTTAAACATAGCCCTAGCCGGCATCAAAGACGACTGAAAAATCAGGCCCCAGGAAATGCATTGCGAGCCCTTTTCGCCCATCCAAAAGTGCCCCCAAAGGAAGGCTTTGGGTACAAGAGAACTCCCCAGGGGAGCCTTTACGCAGCCCCACATGCAACTGGACCCTCCGGGTTCGCTGTTTCCGAGCATCCCTAAACATATCCCTAGCCGGCATCGAAGACGACTGAAAAATCAGGCCCCAGGAAATGCGTTGCGAGCCCATTTTGCCCATCCAAAAGTGCCCCCAAAGGAAGGCTTTGGGTACAAGAGAACTCCCCAGGGGAGCCTTTACGCAGCCCCACATGCAACTGGACCCTCCGGGTTCGCTGTTGCTGAGCAAACCTAAACGTAACCCTAGCCGTCTTCGGAGACGAGTGAAAAATCAGGCCCCAGGAAATGCATTGCAAGCCCCTTTGGACCATCCAAAAGTGCCCCCAAAGGAAGGCTTTGGGTACAAGTGAACTCCCCAGGGGAGCCTTTACGCAGCCCCACATGCAACTGGACCCTCCGGGTTCGCTGTTTCCGAACATCCCTAAACATAGCCCTAGCCGGCATCGAAGATGACTGAAAAATCAGGCCCCAGGAAATGCGTTGCGAGCCCTTTTCGCCCATCCAAAAGTGCCCCCAAAGGAAGGCTTTGGGTACAAGAGAACTCCCCAGGGGAGCCTTTACGCAGCCCCACATGCAACTGGACCCTCCGGGTTCGCTGTTCCTGAGCAAAGCTAAATGTAGCCCTAGCCGTCATCGGAGACGAGTGAAAAATCAGGCCCCAGGAAATGCATTGCAAGCCCCTTTGGACCATCCAAACGTGCCCCCAAAGGAAGGCTTTGGGTACAAGAGAACTCCTCAGGGGAGCCTTTACGCAGCCCCACATGCAACTGGACCCTCCGGGTTCGCTGTTTCCGAGCATCCCTTAACATAGCCCTAGCCGGCATGGGAGATGACGACTGAAAAATCAGGCCCCAGGAAATGCGTTCCGAGCCCTTTTCGCCCATCCAAAAGTGCCCCCAAAGGAAGGCTTTGGGTACAAGAGAACTCCCCAGGGGAGCCTTTACGCAGCCCCACATGCAACTGGACCCTCCGGGTTCGATTTTTCCAAGCATCCCTAAACATAGACCTATCCGGCATCAAATACGACTGAAAAATCAGGCCCCAGGAAATGCGTTGCGAGCCCCTGTGGACCATCCAAAAGTGCCCCCAAAGGAAGGCTTTGGGTACAAGTGAACTCCCCAGGGGAGCCTTTACGCAGCCCCACATGCAACTGGACCCTCCGGGTTCGCTGTTTCCGAGCATCCCTAAACATAGCCCTAGCCGGCATCGAAGACGACTGAAAAATCAGGCCCCAGGAAATGCGTTCCAAGCCCTTTTCGCCGATCCAAACGAGCCCCCAACGGAAGGCTTTGGGTACAAGAGAACTCCCCAGGGGAGCCTTTACGCAGCCCCACATGCAACTGGACCCTCCGGGTTCGCTGTTCCTGAGCAAACCTAAACGTAGCCCTAGCCGTCATCGGAGACGAGTGAAAAATCAGGCCCCAGGAAATGCATTGCAAGCCCCTTTGGACCATCCAAAAGTGCCCCCAAAGGAAGGCTTTGGGTACAAGTGAACTCCCCAGGGGAGCCTTTACGCAGCCCCACATGCAACTGGACCCTCCGGGTTCGCTGTTTCCGAGCATCCCTAAACATAGCCCTAGCCGTCATCGGAGACGAGTGAAAAATCAGGCCCCAGGAAATGCGTTGCGAGCCCTTTTCGCCCATCCAAAAGTGCTCCCAAAGGAAGGCTTTGGGTACAAGAGAACTCCCCAGGGGAGCCTTTACGCAGCCCCACATGCAACTGGACCCTCCGGGTTCGATTTTTCCAAGCAACCCTAAACATAACAATAGCCGGCATGGGAGAAGACTGAAAAACCGGGCCCCAGAAAAAGCGTTGCAAGCCCTTTTCTCCCATCCAAAAGTGCCCCCAAAGGAAGGCTTTGGGTACAAGAGAACTCCCCAGGGGAGCCTTTACGCAGCCCCACATGCAACTGGACCCTCCGGGTTCGCTGTTTCCGAGCATCCCTAAACATAGCCCTAGCCGGCATCGAAGACGACTGAAAAATCAGGCCCCAGGAAATGCGTTGCGAGCCCTTTTCTCCCATCCAAAAGTGCCCCCAAAGGAAGGCTTTGGGTACAAGAGAACTCCCCAGGGGAGCCTTTACGCAGCCTCACATGTAACTGGACCCTCCAGGTTCGCTGTTTCCGAGCATTCTTAAACATATCCCTAGCCGGCATGCGAGAAGACTGAAAAACCGGGCCCCAGAAAAAGCGTTGCAAGCCCCTTGGGCCATCCAAAAGTGTCACCAAAGGAAGGCTTTGGGTACAAGTGAACTCCCCAGGGGAGCCTTTACGCAGCCCCACATGCAACTGGACCCTCCGGGTTCGCTGTTTCCAAGCATCCCTAAACATAACCCTAGCCGGCATCGAAGACGACTGAAAAATCAGGCCCCAGGAAATGCGTTGCGAGCCCTTTTCGCCCATCCAAAAGTGCCCCCAAAGGAAGGCTTTGGGTACAAGTGAACTCCCCAGGGGAGCCTTTACGCAGCCCCACATGCAACTGGACCCTCCGGGTTCGCTGTTCCTGAGCAAACCTAAACGTAGCCCTAGCCGTCATCGGAGAAGACTGAAAAATCAGGCCCCAGGAAATGCGTTGCGAGCCCCTTTGGACCATCCCAAAGTGCCCCCAAAGGAAGGCTTTGGGTACAAGAGACCTCCCCAGGGGAGCCTTTACGCAGCCCCACATGCAACTGGACCCTCCGGGTTCGCTGTTTCCGAGCATCCCTAAACATAGCCCTAGCCGGCATCGAAGACGACTGAAAAATCAGGCCCCAGGAAATGCGCTGCGAGCCCTTTTTGCCCATCCAAAAGTGCCCCCAAAGGAAGGCTTTGGGTACAAGAGAACTCCCCAGGGGAGCCTTTACGCAGCCCCACATGCAACTGGACCCTCCGGGTTCGCTGTTCCTGAGTAAACCTAAACGTAGCCCTAGCCGTCATCGGAGACGAGTGAAAAATCAGGCCCCAGGAAATGCGTTGCGAGCCCCTTTGGACCATCCCAAAGTGCCCCCAAAGGAAGGCTTTGGTAACAAGTGAACTCCCCAGGGGAGCCTTTACGCAGCCCCACATGCAACTGGACCCTCCGGGTTCGCTGTTCCTGAGCAAACCTAAACGTAGCCCTAGCTATCATCGGGGACGAGTGAAAAATCAGGCCCCAGGAAATGCGTTGCGAGCCCTTTTCACCCATCCAAAAGTGCCCCCAAAGGAAGGCTTTCGGTACAAGAGAACTCCCCAGGGGAGCCTTTACGCAGCCTCACATGTAACTGGACCCTCCAGGTTCGCTGTTTCCGAGCATTCTTAAACATAGCCCTAGCCGGCATGCGAGAAGACTGAAAAACCGGGCCCCAGAAAAAGCGTTGCAAGCCCCTTGGGCCATCCAAAAGTGTCACCAAAGGAAGGCTTTGGGTACAAGTGAACTCCCCAGGGGAGCCTTTACGCAGCCCCACATGCAACTGGACCCTCCGGGTTCGCTGTTTCCAAGCATCCCTAAACATAACCCTAGCCGGCATCGAAGACGACTGAAAAATCAGGCCCCAGGAAATGCGTTGCGAGCCCTTTTCGCCCATCCAAAAGTGCCCCCAAAGGAAGGCTTTGGGTACAAGTGAACTCCCCAGGGGAGCCTTTACGCAGCCCCACATGCAACTGGACCCTCCGGGTTCGCTGTTCCTGAGCAAACCTAAACGTAGCCCTAGCCGTCATCGGAGAAGACTGAAAAATCAGGCCCCAGGAAATGCGTTGCGAGCCCCTTTGGACCATCCCAAAGTGCCCCCAAAGGAAGGCTTTGGGTACAAGAGACCTCCCCAGGGGAGCCTTTACGCAGCCCCACATGCAACTGGACCCTCCGGGTTTGCTACTTCCGAGCAACCCTAAATATAGCCCTAGCCGGCATGCGAGAAGACTGAAAAACCGGGCCCCAGAGAAAGCGTTGCAAGCCCCTTTGGACCATCCAAAAGTGTCACCAAAGGAAGGCTTTGGGTACAAGAGAACTCCCCAGGGGAGCCTTTACGCAGCCCCACATGCAACTGGACCCTCCGGGTTCGCAGTTTCCGAGCATCCCTAAACATAGCCCTAGCCGGCATCGAAGACGACTGAAAAATCAGGCCCCAGGAAATGCATTGCGAGCCCTTTTCGCCCATCCAAAAGTGCCCCCAAAGGAAGGCTTTGGGTACAAGAGAACTCCCCAGGGGAGCCTTTACGCAGCCCCACATGCAACTGGACCCTCCGGGTTCGCTGTTTCCGAGCATCCCTAAACATAGCCCTAGCCGGCATCGAAGACGACTGAAAAATCAGGCACCAGGAAATGCGTTGCGAGCCCATTTTGCCCATCCAAAAGTGCCCCCAAAGGAAGGCTTTGGGTACAAGAGAACTCCCCAGGGGAGCCTTTACGCAGCCCCACATGCAACTGGACCCTCCGGGTTCGCTGTTCCTGAGCAAACCTAAACGTAGCCCTAGCCGTCTTCGGAGACGAGTGAAAAATCAGGCCCCAGGAAATGCATTGCAAGCCCCTTTGGACCATCCAAAAGTGCCCCCAAAGGAAGGCTTTGGGTACAAGTGAACTCCCCAGGGGAGCCTTTACGCAGCCCCACATGCAACTGGACCCTCCGGGTTCGCTGTTTCCGAACATCCCTAAACATAGCCCTAGCCGGCATCGAAGATGACTGAAAAATCAGGCCCCAGGAAATGCGTTGCGAGCCCTTTTCGCCCATCCAAAAGTGCCCCCAAAGGAAGGCTTTGGGTACAAGAGAACTCCCCAGGGGAGCCTTTACGCAGCCCCACATGCAACTGGACCCTCCGGGTTCGCTGTTCCTGAGCAAACCTAAACGTAGCCCTAGCCGTCATCGGAGACGAGTGAAAAATCAGGCCCCAGGAAATGCATTGCAAGCCCCTTTGGACCATCCAAAAGTGCCCCCAAAGGAAGGCTTTGGGTACAAGAGAACTCCCCAGGGGAGCCTTTACGCAGCCCCACATGCAACTGGACCCTCCGGGTTCGATTTTTCCAAGCATCCCTAAACATAGACCTATCCGGCATCAAATACGACTGAAAAATCAGGCCCCAGGAAATGCGTTGCGAGCCCCTGTGGACCATCCAAAAGTGCCCCCAAAGGAAGGCTTTGGGTACAAGTGAACTCCCCAGGGGAGTCTTTACGCAGCCCCACATGCAACTGGACCCTCCGGGTTCGCTGTTTCCGAGCATCCCTAAACATAGCCCTAGCCGGCATCGAAGACGACTGAAAAATCAGGCCCCAGGAAATGCGTTCCAAGCCCTTTTCGCCGATCCAAACGAGCCCCCAACGGAAGGCTTTGGGTACAAGAGAACTCCCCAGGGGAGCCTTTACGCAGCCCCACATGCAACTGGACCCTCCGGGTTCGCTGTTCCTGAGCAAACCTAAACGTAGCCCTAGCCGTCATCGGAGACGAGTGAAAAATCAGGCCCCAGGAAATGCATTGCAAGCCCCTTTGGACCATCCAAAAGTGCCCCCAAAGGAAGGCTTTGGGTACAAGAGAACTCCCCAGGGGAGCCTTTACGCAGCCCCACATGCAACTGGACCCTCCGGGTTCGATTTTTCCAAGCAACCCTAAACATAACCATATCCGGCATGGGAGAAGACTGAAAAACCGGGCCCCAGAAAAAGCGTTGCGAGCCCTTTTCTCCCATCCAAAAGTGCCCCCAAAGGAAGGCATTGGGTACAAGAGAACTCCCCAGGGGAGGCTTTACGCAGCCCCACATGCAACTGGACCCTCCGGGTTCGCTGTTTCCGAGCATCCCTAAACATAGCCCTAGCCGGCATCGAAGACGACTGAAAAATCAGGCCCCAGGAAATGCGTTGCGAGCCCCTTTGGACCATCCCAAAGTGCCCCCAAAAGAAGGCTTTGGGTACAAGTGAACTCCCCAGGGGAGCCTTTACGCAGCCCCACATGCAACTGGACCCTCCGGGTTTGCTGTTTCTGAGCAACCCTAAACGTATCCCTAGCCGTCATCGGAGACGACTGAAAAATCAGGCCCCAGGAAATGCGTTGCGAGCCCCTTTGGACCATCCAAAAGTGCCCCCAAAGGAAGGCTTTGGGTACAAGAGAACTCCCCAGGGGAGCCTTTACGCAGCCCCACATGCAACTGGACCCTCCGGGTTCGCTGTTCCTGAGCAAACCTAAACGTAGCCCTAGCCGTCATCGGAGACGAGTGAAAAATCAGGCCCCAGGAAATGCGTTGCGAGCCCCTTTGGACCATCCAAAAGTGCCCCCAAAGGAAGGCTTTGGTAACAAGTGAACTCCCCACGGGAGCCTTTACGCAGCCCCACATGCAACTGGACCCTCCGGGTTCGCTGTTCCTGAGCAAACCTAAACATAGCACTAGCTGTCATCGGAGACGAGTGAAAAATCAGGCCCCAGGAAATGCGTTGCGAGCCCTTTTCACCCATCCCAAAGTGCCCCCAAAGGAAGGCTTTGGGTACAAGAGAACTCCCCAGGGGAGCCTTTACGCAGCCTCACATGTAACTGGACCCTCCGGGTTCGCTGTTTCCGAGCATCCCTAAACATAGCCCTAGCCGGCATGCGAGAAGACTGAAAAACCGGGCTCCAGAAAAAGCGTTGCAAGCCCCTTTGGACCATCCAAAGTGCCCCCAAAGGAAGGCTTTGGGTACAAGTGAACTCCCCAGGGGAGCCTTTACGCAGCCCCACATGCAACTGGACCCTCCAGGTTCGCTGTTCCTGAGCAAACCTAAACGTAACCCTAGCCGTCATCAGAGACGAGTGAAAAATCAGGCCCCAGGAAATGCGTTGCGAGCCCTTTTCGCCCATCCAAAAGTGCCCCCAAAGGAAGGCTTTGGGTACAAGAGAACTCCCCACGGGAGCCTTTACGCAGCCCCACATGCAACTGGACCCTCCGGGTTCGCTGTTCCTGATCAAACCTAAACGTAGCCCTAGCCGTCATCGGAGACGAATGAAAAATCAGGCCCCAGGAAATGCGTTGCGAGCCCCTTTGGACCATCCAAAAGTGCCCCCAAAGGAAGGCATTGGGTACAAGAGAACTCCCCAGGGGAGCCTTTACGCAGCCCCACATGCAACTGGACCCTCCGGGTTCGCTGTTCCTGAGCAAACCTAAACGTAGCCCTAGCCGGCATCGGAGAAGACTGAAAAATCAGGCCCCAGGAAATGCGTTGCGAGCCCCTTTGGACCATCCCAAAGTGCCCCCAAAGGAAGGCTTTGGGTACAAGAGAACTCCCCAGGGGAGCCTTTACGCAGCCCCACATGCAACTGGACCCTCCGGGTTCGCTGCTTCCGAGCAACCCTAAACATATCACTAGCCGGCATGCGAGAAGACTGAAAAACCGGGCCCGAGAAAAAGCGTTGCCAGCCCCTTTGGACCATCCCAAAGTGCCCCCAAAGGAAAGCTTTTTGTACAAGTGAACTCCCCACGGGAGCCTTTACGCAGCCCCACATGCAACTGGACCCTCCGGGTTCGCTGTTCCTGAGCAACCCTAAACGTAGCCCTAGCCGTCATCGGAGACGAGTGAAAAATCAGGCCCCAGGAAATGCGTTGCAAGCCCCTTTGGACCATCCAAAAGTGCCCCGAAAGGAAGGCTTTGGGTACAAGAGAACTCCCCAGGGGAGCCTTTACGCAGCCCCACATGCAACTGGACCCTCCGGGTTCGCTGTTTCTGAGCATCCCTAAACATAGCCCTAGCAGGCATCGAAGACGACTGAAAAATCAGGACCCAGGAAATGCGCTGCGAGCCCTTTTTGCCCATCCAAAAGTGCCCCCAAAGGAAGGCTTTGGGTACAAGAGAACTCCCCAGGGGAGCCTTTACGCAGCCCCACATGCAACTGGACCCTCCGGGTTTGCTACTTCCGAGCAACCCTAAATATAGCCCTAGCCGGCATGCGAGAAGACTGAAAAACCGGGCCCCAGAGAAAGCGTTGCAAGCCCCTTTGGACCATCCAAAAGTGTCACCAAAGGAAGGCTTTGGGTACAAGAGAACTCCCCAGGGGAGCCTTTACGCAGCCCCACATGCAACTGGACCCTCCGGGTTCGCTGTTTCCGAGCATCCCTAAACATAGCCCTAGCCGGCATCGAAGACGACTGAAAAATCAGGCCCCAGGAAATGCGTTGCGAGCCCTTTTTGCCCATCCAAAAGTGCCCCCAAAGGAAGGCTTTGGGTACAAGAGAACTCCCCAGGGGAGCCTTTACGCAGCCCCACATGCAACTGGACCCTCCGGGTTCGCTGTTCCTGAGCAAACCTAAACGTAGCCCTAGCCGTCATCGGAGACGAGTGAAAAATCAGGCCCCAGGAAATGCATTGCAAGCCCCTTTGGACCATCCAAAAGTGCCCCCAAAGAAAGGCTTTGGGTACAAGTGAACTCCCCAGGGGAGCCTTTACGCAGCCCCACATGCAACTGGACCCTCCAGGTTCGCTGTTTCCGAGCATCCCTAAACATAGCCCTAGCCGGCATCGAAGATGACTGAAAAATCAGGCCCCAGGAAATGCGTTGCGAGCCCTTTTCGCCCATCCAAAAGTGCCCCCAAAGGAAGGCTTTGGGTACAAGAGAACTCCCCAGGGGAGCCTTTACGCAGCCCCACATGCAACTGGACCCTCCGGGTTCGCTGTTCCTGAGCAAACCTAAACGTAGCCCTAGCCGTCATCGGAGACGAGTGAAAAATCAGGCCCCAGGAAATGCATTGCAAGCCCCTTTGGACCATCCAAAAGTGCCCCCAAAGGAAGGCTTTGGGTACAAGAGAACTCCCCAGGGGAGCCTTTACGCAGCCCCACATGCAACTGGACCCTCCGGGTTCGCAGTTTCCGAGCATCCCTAAACATAGCCGTAGCCGTCATCGGAGACGACTGAAAAATCAGGCCCCAGGAAATGCGTTGCGAGCCCCTTTGGACCATCCAAAAGTGTCACCAAAGGAAGGCTTTGGGTACAAGAGAACTCCCCAGGGGAGCCTTAACGCAGCCCCACATGCAACTGGACCCTCCGGGTTCGATTTTTCCAAGCAACCCTAAACATAACCATAGCCGGCATGGGAGAAGACTGAAAAACCGGGCCCCAGAAAAAGCGTTGGAAGCCCTTTTCTCCCATCCAAAAGTGCCCCCAAAGGAAGGCTTTGGTAACAAGTGAACTCCCCACGGGAGCCTTTACGCAGCCCCACATGCAACTGGACCCTCCGGGTTCGCTGTTCCTGAGCAAACCTAAACATAGCACTAGCTGTCATCGGAGACGAGTGAAAAATCAGGCCCCAGGAAATGCGTTGCGAGCCCTTTTCACCCATCCCAAAGTGCCCCCAAAGGAAGGCTTTGGGTACAAGAGAACTCCCCAGGGGAGCCTTTACGCAGCCTCACATGTAACTGGACCCTCCGGGTTCGCTGTTTCCGAGCATCCCTAAACATAGCCCTAGCCGGCATGCGAGAAGACTGAAAAACCGGGCTCCAGAAAAAGCGTTGCAAGCCCCTTTGGACCATCCAAAGTGCCCCCAAAGGAAGGCTTTGGGTACAAGTGAACTCCCCAGGGGAGCCTTTACGCAGCCCCACATGCAACTGGACCCTCCAGGTTCGCTGTTCCTGAGCAAACCTAAACGTAACCCTAGCCGTCATCAGAGACGAGTGAAAAATCAGGCCCCAGGAAATGCGTTGCGAGCCCTTTTCGCCCATCCAAAAGTGCCCCCAAAGGAAGGCTTTGGGTACAAGAGAACTCCCCAGGGGAGCCTTTACGCAGCCCCACATGCAACTGGACCCTCCGGGTTCGCTGTTCCTGATCAAACCTAAACGTAGCCCTAGCCGTCATCGGAGACGAATGAAAAATCAGGCCCCAGGAAATGCGTTGCGAGCCCCTTTGGACCATCCCAAAGTGCCCCCAAAGGAAGGCATTGGGTACAAGAGAACTCCCCAGGGGAGCCTTTACGCAGCCCCACATGCAACTGGACCCTCCGGGTTCGCTGTTCCTGAGCAAACCTAAACGTAGCCCTAGCCGGCATCGGAGAAGACTGAAAAATCAGGCCCCAGGAAATGCGTTGCGAGCCCCTTTGGACCATCCCAAAGTGCCCCCAAAGGAAGGCTTTGGGTACAAGTGAACTCCCCAGGGGAGCCTTTACGCAGCCCCACATGCAACTGGACCCTCCGGGTTAGCTGCTTCCGAGCAACCCTAAACATATCACTAGCCGGCATGCGAGAAGACTGAAAAACCGGGCCCCAGAAAAAGCGTTGCCAGCCCCTTTGGACCATCCCAAAGTGCCCCCAAAGGAAAGCTTTTTGTACAAGTGAACTCCCCACGGGAGCCTTTACGCAGCCCCACATGCAAATGGACCCTCCGGGTTTGCTGTTCCTGAGCAACCCTAAACGTAGCCCTAGCCGTCATCGGAGACGACTGAAAAATCAGGCCCCAGGAAATGCTTTGCAAGCCCCTTTGGACCATCCAAAAGTGCCCCCAAAGGAAGGCTTTGGGTACAAGAGAACTCCCCAGGGGAGCCTTTACGCAGCCCCACATGCAACTGGACCCTCCGGGTTCGCTGTTTCTGAGCATCCCTAAACATAGCCCTAGCCGGCATCAAAGACGACTGAAAAATCAGGACCCAGGAAATGCGCTGCGAGCCCTTTTTGCCCATCCAAAAGTGCCCCCAAAGGAAGGCTTTAGGTACAAGAGAACTCCCCAGGGGAGCCTTTACGCAGCCCCACATGCAACTGGACCCTCCGGGTTTGCAACTTCCGAGCAACCCTAAATATAGCCCTAGCCGGCATGCGAGAAGACTGAAAAACCGGGCCCCAGAGAAAGCGTTGCAAGCCCCTTTGGACCATCCAAAAGTGCCCCCAAAGGAAGGCTTTGGGTACAAGAGAACTCCCCAGGGGAGCCTTTACGCAGCCCCACATGCAACTGGACCCTCCAGGTTCGCTGTTTCCGAGCAACCCTAAACATAGCCCTAGCCGGCATCGAAGACGACTGAAAAATCAGGCCCCAGGAAATGTGTTGCGAGCCCCTTTGGACCATCCCAAAGTGCCCCCAAAGGAAGGCTTTGGGTACAAGTGAACTCCCCAGGGGAGCCTTTACGCAGCCCCACATGCAACTGGACCCTCCGGGTTCGCTGTTCCTGAGCAACCCTAAACGTAGCCCTAGCCGTCATCGGAGACGAGTGAAAAATCAGGCCCCAGGAAATGCGTTGCGAGCCCCTTTGGACCATCCAAAAGTGCCCCCAAAGGAAGGCTTTGGGTACAAGTGAACTCCCCAGGGGAGCCTTTACGCAGCCCCACATGCAACAGGACCCTCCGGGTTCGCTGTTTCCGAGCATCCCTAAACATAGCCCTAGCCGGCATCGAAGACGACTGAAAAATCAGGCCCCAGGAAATGCGTTGCGAGCCCCTTTGGACCATCCAAAAGTGCCCCAAAAGGAAGGCTTTGGGTACAAGAGAACTCCCCAGGGGAGCCTTTACGCAGCCCCACATGCAACTGGACCCTCCAGGTTCGCTGTTTCCGAGCATCCCTAAACATAGCCCTAGCCGGCATCGAAGACGACTGAAAAATCAGGCCCCAGGAAATGCGTTTCGAGTCCTTTTCGCCCATCCAAAAGTGCCCCCAAAGGAAGGCTTTGGGTACAAGAGAACTCCCCAGGGGAGCCTTTACGCAGCCCCACATGCAACTGGACCCTCCGGGTTCGCTGTTCCTGAGCAAACCTAAACGTAGCCCTAGCCGTCATCGGAGACGAGTGAAAAATCAGGCCCCAGGAAATGCGTTGCGAGCCCTTTTCGCCCATCCAAAAGTGCCCCCAAAGGAAGGCTTTGGGTACAAGTGAACTCCCCAGGGGAGCCTTTACGCAGCCCCACATGCAACTGGACCCTCCGGGTTCACTGTTCCTGAGCAAAACTAAACATAGCCCTAGCCGGCATCGGAGACGAGTGAAAAATCAGGCGCCAGGAAATGCGTTGCGAGCCCTTTTCACCCATCCAAAAGTGCCCCCAAAGGAAGGCTTTCGGTACAAGAGAACTCCCCAGGGGAGCCTTTACGCAGCCCCACATGCAACTGGACCCTCCGGGTTCGCTGTTTCCGAGCATCCCTACACGTAGCCCTAGCCTTCATGCGAGACGACTGAAAAACCGGGCCCCAGGAAATGCGTTGCGAGCCCTTTTCGCCCATCCAAAAGTGCCCCCAAAGGAAGGCTTTGGGTACAAGAGAACTCCCCAGGGGAGCCTTTACGCAGCCCCACATGCAACTGGACCCTCCGGGTTCTATTTTTCCGAGCAACCCTAAACATAGCCCTAGCCGGAATCGAAGACGACTGAAAAATCAGGCCCCAGGAAATGCGTTGCGAGCCCTTTTTGCCCACCAAAAGTGCCCCCAAAGGAAGGCTTTGGGTACAAGAGAACTCCCCAGGGGAGCCTTTACGCAGCCCCACATGCAACTGAACCCTCCGGGTTCGCTGTTTCCGAGCATCCCTAAACATATCCCTAGACGGCATCGAAGACGACTGAAAAATCAGGCCCCAGGAAATGCGTTGCGAGCCCTTTTCACCCATCCAAAAGTGCCCCCAAAGGAAGGCTTTGGGTACAAGAGAACTCCCCAGGGGAGCCTTTACACAGCCCCACATGCAACTGGACCCTTCGGGTTCAATTTTTCCGAGCAACCCTTAACATAACCATAGCGGGCATGGGAGAAGATTGAAAAATCAGGCCCCAGAAAAAGCGTTGCAAGCCTTTTTGGACCATCCAAAAGTGTCACCAAAGGAAGGCTTTGGGTACAAGTGAACTCCCCAGGGGAGCCTTTAAGCAGCCCCACATGCAAATGGACCCTCCGGGTTCGCTGTTCCTGAGCAAACCTAAACGTAGCCCTAGCCGTCATCGGAGACGAGTGAAAAATCAGGCCCCAGGAAATGCGTTGCGAGCCCCTTTGGACCATCCAAAAGTGCCCCCAAAGGAATGCTTTGGGTACAAGAGAACTCCCCAGGGGAGCCTTTACGCAGCCTCACATGCAACTGGACCCTCTGGGTTCGCTGTTCCTGAGCAAACCTAAACGTAGCCCTAGCCGTCATCGGAGACGAGTGAAAAATCAGGCCCCAGGAAATGCGTTGCGAGCCCTTTTCTCCCATCCCAAAGTGCCCCCAAAGGAAGGCTTTGGGTACAAGAGAACTCCGCAGCGGAGCCTTTACGCAGCCCCACATGCAACTGGACCCTCCGGGTTCGCTGTTTCCGAACATCCCTAAACATAACTCTAGCCGGCATCGAAGGCGACTGTAAAACCCGGATCTAATCCTCACCATAAAGCTAACCCTAACCCTAACCCTAACCCCAACCCTAACGCGGATCTAAACCGTAATCCTAACCATAACCCTAACCCTAACCCTAACCCTAACCCTAAACCGGATCTAACCCTAACCCTAACCCTAACCCTAACCCTAACCCTAACCCTAACCCTAACCCTAACCCTAACCCTAACCCTAACTCTAACCCTAAACCAGATCTAACATTAACCCTAACCCTAACCCTACACCTAACCATAACCCTAACCCTAACCCTAACCCTAACCCTAACCCTAACCCTAACCTAACCCTAACCCTAACCCGGATATAACCCTAACACTAACCCTAACCCTAACCCTAACCCTAACCCTAACCCTAACCCTAACCCTAACCCTAACCCTAACACTAACCCTAACCCTAACCCTAACCCTGAGCCTCACCCTAACCCTAACCCTAACCCTAACCCTAACCCTAACCCTAACCCTAACCCTAACCCTAACCCTAAACCAGATCTAACATTAACCCTAACCCTAACCCTACACCTAACCCTAACCCTAACCCTAACCCTAACCCTAACCCTAACCCTAACCCTAACCCTAACCCTAACCCTAACCCTAACCTAACCCTAACCCTAACCCGGATATAACCCTAACACTAACCCTAACCCTAACCCTAACCCTAACCCTAACCCTAACCCGAACCCTAACCCTAACCCTGAGCCTCACCCTAACCCTAACCCTAACCCTAACCCTAACCCTAACCCTAACCCGTATCTAACCCTAACACTAACCCCCTAAACCTAAACCTAACCCTAACCCTAACCCTATACCTAACCCTAACCCTAAACCTCACCCTAACTCTAACCCTAACCCTCACACTAACGCTAACCCTGACCCTAACCCTAACCCTAACCTTAACCCTAACCCTAACCCTAACCCTAAGCCTAACCCTAACCGGATCTAACCCTAACCCTAACCCTAACCCTAACCCTAACCCTAACCCTAACCCTAACCCTAACCCTAACCCTAACCCTAACCCTAACCCTAACCCTAACCCTAACCCTAACCCTAACCCTAACCCTAACCCTAAACCGGATCTAACCCTCACCCTAACCCTAATCCTAACCGTCACCCTAAAGCTAACCCTCACACTAACCCTCAACCTAATGCACCTTGACACTCCGTGTACACTATTTCACGTTAAGATTAAACATAGGCCTAGCCAACATGGGAGAAGACTGAAAAACCGGGCCCCAGAAAACGCGTTGCTAGCCTCTTTCGTCCATCCCAAAGTGCCCACAAAGGAAGGCTTTGGGTACAAGTGAACTCCCCAGGGGAGCCTTTACGCAGCCCCACATGCAACTGGACCCTCCGGGTTCTATTTTTCCGAGCAACCCTAAACATAGCCATAGCCGTCATCGAAGACGACTGAAAAATCAGGCCCCAGGAAATGCGTTCCAAGCCCTTTTTGCCCATCCAAAAGTGCCCCCAAAGGAAGGCTTTGGGTACAAGTGAACTCCCCAGGGGAGCCTTTACGCAGCCCCACATGCAACTGGACCCTCCGGGTTCGCTGTTCCTGAGCAAACCTAAACGTAGCCCTAGCTGTCATCGGAGACGAGTGAAAAATCAGGCCCCAGGAAATGCGTTGCGAGCCCCTTTGGACCATCCCAAAGTGCCCCCAAAGGAAGGCTTTGGGTACAAGAGAACCCCCCAGGGGAGCCTTTACGCAGCCCCACATGCAACTGGACCCTCCGGGTTCGCTGTTTCCGAGCATCCCTAAACATAGCCCTAGCCAGCATCGAAGACGACTGAAAAATCAGGCCCCAGGAAATGCGTTGCGAGCCCATTTTGCCCATCCAAAAGTGCCCCCAAAGGAAGGCTTTGGGTACAAGAGAACTCCCCAGGGGAGCCTTTACGCAGCCCCACATGCAACTGGACCCTCCGGGTTCGCTGTTCCTGAGCAAACCTAAACATAGCCCTAGCCGTCATCGGAGACGAGTGAAAAATCAGGCCCCAGGAAATGCGTTGCGAGCCCCTTTGGACCATCCAAAAGTGCCCCCAAAGGAAGGCATTGGGTACAAGTGAACTCCCCAGGGGAGCCTTTACGCAGTCCCACATGCAACTGGACCCTCCGGGTTCGCTGTTTCCGAGCATCCCTAAACATAGCTCTAGCCGTCATCGAAGACGACTGAAAAATCAGGCCCCAGGAAATGCGTTGCGAGCCCTTTTTGCCCATCCAAAAGTGCCCCCAAAGGAAGGCTTTGGGTACAAGAGAACTACCCAGGGGAGCCTTTACGCAGCCCCACATGCAACTGGACCCTCCGGGTTCTATTTTTCCGAGCAACCCTAAACATAGCCGTAGCCGTCATCGAAGACGACTAAAAAATCAGGCCCCAGGAAATGCGTTGCGAGCCCTTTTTGCCCATCCAAAAGTGCCCCCAAAGGAAGGCTTTGGGTACAAGAGAACTCCCCAGGGGAGCCTTTACGCAGCCCCACATGCAACTGGACCCTCCAGGTTCGCTTTTCCTGAGCAAATCTAAACGTAGCCCTAGCCGTCATCGGAGACGACTGAAAAATCAGGCCCTAGGAAATGCGTTGCAAGCCCCTTTGGACCATCCAAAAGTGTCACCAAAGGAAGGCTTTGGGTACAAGTGAACTCCCCAGGGGAGCCTTTACGCAGCCCCACATGCAACTGGACCCTCCGGGTTCGATTTTTCCGAGCATTCCTAAGCATAACCCTAGCCGGCATCGAAGACGAGTGAAAAACCGGGCCCCAGAAAAAGCGTTGCAAGCCCTTTTCGCCCATCCAAAAGTGCCCCCAAAGGAAGGCTTTGGGTACAAGAGAACTCCCCAGGGGAGCCTTTACGCAGCCCCACATGCAAATGGACCCTCCGGGTTCGCTGTTCCTGAGCAAACCTAAACGTAGCCCTAGCCGTCATCGGAGACGAGTGAAAAATCAGGCCCCAGGAAATGCGTTGCGAGCCCCTTTGGACCATCCAAAAGTGCCCCCAAAGGAAGGCTTTGGGTACAAGAGAACTCCCCAGGGGAGCCTTTACGCAGCCCCACATGCAACTGGACCCTCGGGGTTCGCTGTTTCCGAGCACCCCAAAACATATCCTAGCCGGCATGGGAGCAGACTGAAAAATCAGGCCCCAGGAAATGCGTTGCGAGCCCATTTTGCCCATCCAAAAGTGCCCCCAAAGGAAGGCTTTGGGTACAAGAGAACTCCCCAGGGGAGCCTTTACGCAGCCCCACATGCAACTGGACCCTCCGGGTTCTATTTTTCCGAGCAACCCTAAACATAGCCGTAGCCGTCATCGAAGACGACTGAAAAATCAGGCCCCAGGAAATGCGTTCCAAGCCCTTTTTGCCCATCCAAAAGTGCCCCCAAAGGAAGGCTTTGGGTACAAGTGAACTCCCCAGGGGAGCCTTTACGCAGCCCCACATGCAACTGGACCCTCCGGGTTCGCTGTTCCTGAGCAAACCTAAACGTAGCCCTAGCTGTCATCGGAGACGAGTGAAAAATCAGGCCCCAGGAAATGCGTTGCGAGCCCATTTTGCCCATCCAAAAGTGCCCCCAAAGGAAGGCTTTGGGTACAAGAGAACTCCCCAGGGGAGCCTTTACGCAGCCCCACATGCAACTGGACCCTCCGGGTTCGCTGTTCCTGAGCAAACCTAAACGTAACCCTAGCCGTCTTCGGAGACGAGTGAAAAATCAGGCCCCAGGAAATGCATTGCAAGCCCCTTTGGACCATCCAAAAGTGCCCCCAAAGGAAGGCTTTGGGTACAAGTGAACTCCCCAGGGGAGCCTTTACGCAGCCCCACATGCAACTGGACCCTCCGGGTTCGCTGTTTCCGAACATCCCTAAACATAGCCCTAGCCGGCATCGAAGATGACTGAAAAATCAGGCCCCAGGAAATGCGTTGCGAGCCCTTTTCGCCCATCCAAAAGTGCCCCCAAAGGAAGGCTTTGGGTACAAGAGAACTCCCCAGGGGAGCCTTTACGCAGCCCCACATGCAACTGGACCCTCCGGGTTCGCTGTTCCTGAGCAAACCTAAACGTAGCCCTAGCCGTCATCGGAGACGAGTGAAAAATCAGGCCCCAGGAAATGCATTGCAAGCCCCTTTGGACCATCCAAAAGTGCCCCCAAAGGAAGGCTTTGGGTACAAGAGAACTCCTCAGGGGAGCCTTTACGCAGCCCCACATGCAACTGGACCCTCCGGGTTCGCTGTTTCCGAGCATCCCTAAATATAGCCCTAGCCGGCATCGAAGACGACTGAAAAATCAGGCCCCAGGAAATGCGTTGCGAGCCCTTTTCGCCCATCCAAAAGTGCCCCCAAAGGAAGGCTTTGGGTACAAGAGAACTCCCCAGGGGAGCCTTTACGCAGCCCCACATGCAACTGGACCCTCCGGGTTCGATTTTTCCAAGCATCCCTAAACATAGACCTATCCGGCATCAAATACGACTGAAAAATCAGGCCCCAGGAAATGCGTTGCGAGCCCCTGTGGACCATCCAAAAGTGCCCCCAAAGGAAGGCTTTGGGTACAAGTGAACTCCCCAGGGGAGCCTTTACGCAGCCCCACATGCAACTGGACCCTCCGGGTTCGCTGTTTCCGAGCATCCCTAAACATAGCCCTAGCCGGCATCGAAGACGACTGAAAAATCAGGCCCCAGCAAATGCGTTCCAAGCCCTTTTCGCCGATCCAAACGAGCCCCCAACGGAAGGCTTTGGGTACAAGAGAACTCCCCAGGGGAGCCTTTACGCAGCCCCACATGCAACTGGACCCTCCGGGTTCGCTGTTTCCGAGCATCCCTAAACATAGCCCTAGCCGTCATCGGAGACGAGTGAAAAATCAGGCCCCAGGAAATGCGTTGCGAGCCCTTTTCGCCCATCCAAAAGTGCTCCCAAAGGAAGGCTTTGGGTACAAGAGAACTCCCCAGGGGAGCCTTTACGCAGCCCCACATGCAACTGGACCCTCCGGGTTCGATTTTTCCAAGCAACCCTAAACATAACCATATCCGGCATGGGAGAAGACTGAAAAACCGGGCCCCAGAAAAAGCGTTGCAAGCCCTTTTCTCCCATCCAAAAGTGCCCCCAAAGGAAGGCTTTGGGTACAAGAGAACTCCCCAGGGGAGCCTTTACGCAGCCCCACATGCAACTGGACCCTCCGGGTTCGCTGTTTCCGAGCATCCCTAAACATAGCCCTAGCCGGCATCGAAGACGACTGAAAAATCAGGCCCCAGGAAATGCGTTGCGAGCCCTTTTCGCCCATCCAATCGAGCCCCCAACGGAAGGCTTTGGGTACAAGAGAACTCCCCAGGGGAGCCTTTACGCAGCCCCACATGCAACTGGACCCTCCGGGTTCGCTGTTCCTGAGTAAACCTAAACGTAGCCCTAGCCGTCATCGGAGACGAGTGAAAAATCAGGCCCCAGGAAATGCGTTGCGAGCCCCTTTGGACCATCCCAAAGTGCCCCCAAAGGAAGGCTTTGGTAACAAGTGAACTCCCCAGGGGAGCCTTTACGCAGCCCCACATGCAACTGGACCCTCCGGGTTCGCTGTTCCTGAGCAAACCTAAACGTAGCCCTAGCTATCATCGGGGACGAGTGAAAAATCAGGCCCCAGGAAATGCGTTGCGAGCCCTTTTCACCCATCCAAAAGTGCCCCCAAAGGAAGGCTTTGGGTACAAGAGAACTCCCCAGGGGAGCCTTTACGCAGCCTCACATGTAACTGGACCCTCCAGGTTCGCTGTTTCCGAGCATTCTTAAACATAGCCCTAGCCGGCATGCGAGAAGACTGAAAAACCGGGCCCCAGAAAAAGCGTTGCAAGCCCCTTGGGCCATCCAAAAGTGTCACCAAAGGAAGGCTTTGGGTACAAGTGAACTCCCCAGGGGAGCCTTTACGCAGCCCCACATGCAACTGGACCCTCCGGGTTCGCTGTTTCCAAGCATCCCTAAACATAACCCTAGCCGGCATCGAAGACGACTGAAAAATCAGGCCCCAGGAAATGCGTTGCGAGCCCTTTTCGCCCATCCAAAAGTGCCCCCAAAGGAAGGCTTTGGGTACAAGTGAACTCCCCAGGGGAGCCTTTACGCAGCCCCACATGCAACTGGACCCTCCGGGTTCGCTGTTCCTGAGCAAACCTAAACGTAGCCCTAGCCGTCATCGGAGAAGACTGAAAAATCAGGCCCCAGGAAATGCGTTGCGAGCCCCTTTGGACCATCCCAAAGTGCCCCCAAAGGAAGGCTTTGGGTACAAGAGACCTCCCCAGGGGAGCCTTTACGCAGCCCCACATGCAACTGGACCCTCCGGGTTCGCTGTTTCCGAGCATCCCTAAACATAGCCCTAGCCGGCATCGAAGACGACTGAAAAATCAGGCCCCAGGAAATGCGCTGCGAGCCCTTTTTGCCCATCCAAAAGTGCCCCCAAAGGAAGGCTTTGGGTACAAGAGAACTCCCCAGGGGAGCCTTTACGCAGCCCCACATGCAACTGGACCCTCCGGGTTTGCTACTTCCGAGCAACCCTAAATATAGCCCTAGCCGGCATGCGAGAAGACTGAAAAACCGGGCCCCAGAGAAAGCGTTGCAAGCCCCTTTGGACCATCCAAAAGTGTCACCAAAGGAAGGCTTTGGGTACAAGAGAACTCCCCAGGGGAGCCTTTACGCAGCCCCACATGCAACTGGACCCTCCGGGTTCGCTGTTTCCGAGCATCCCTAAACATAGCCCTAGCCGGCATCGAAGACGACTGAAAAATCAGGCCCCAGGAAATGCATTGCGAGCCCTTTTCGCCCATCCAAAAGTGCCCCCAAAGGAAGGCTTTGGGTACAAGAGAACTCCCCAGGGGAGCCTTTACGCAGCCCCACATGCAACTGGACCCTCCGGGTTCGCTGTTTCCGAGCATCCCTAAACATAGCCATAGCCGGCATCGAAGACGACTGAAAAATCAGGCCCCAGGAAATGCGTTGCGAGCCCATTTTGCCCATCCCAAAGTGCCCCCAAAGGAAGGCTTTGGGTACAAGAGAACTCCCCAGGGGAGCCTTTACGCAGCCCCACATGCAACTGGACCCTCCGGGTTCGCTGTTCCTGAGTAAACCTAAACGTAGCCCTAGCCGTCATCGGAGACGAGTGAAAAATCAGGCCCCAGGAAATGCGTTGCGAGCCCCTTTGGACCATCCCAAAGTGCCCCCAAAGGAAGGCTTTGGGTACAAGTGAACTCCCCAGGGGAGCCTTTACGCAGCCCCACATGCAACTGGACCCTCCGGGTTCGCTGTTCCTGAGCAAACCTAAACGTAGCCCTAGCTATCATCGGGGACGAGTGAAAAATCAGGCCCCAGGAAATGCGTTGCGAGCCCTTTTCACCCATCCAAAAGTGCCCTCAAAGGAAGGCTTTCGGTACAAGAGAACTCCCCAGGGGAGCCTTTACGCAGCCTCACATGTAACTGGACCCTCCAGGTTCGCTGTTTCCGAGCATTCTTAAACATAGCCCTAGCCGGCATGCGAGAAGACTGAAAAACCGGGCCCCAGAAAAAGCGTTGCAAGCCCCTTGGGCCATCCAAAAGTGTCACCAAAGGAAGGCTTTGGGTACAAGTGAACTCCCCAGGGGAGCCTTTACGCAGCCCCACATGCAACTGGACCCTCCGGGTTCGCTGTTTCCAAGCATCCCTAAACATAACCCTAGCCGGCATCGAAGACGACTGAAAAATCAGGCCCCAGGAAATGCGTTGCGAGCCCTTTTCGCCCATCCAAAAGTGCCCCCAAAGGAAGGCTTTGGGTACAAGTGAACTCCCCAGGGGAGCCTTTACGCAGCCCCACATGCAACTGGACCCTCCGGGTTCGCTGTTCCTGAGCAAACCTAAACGTAGCCCTAGCCGTCATCGGAGAAGACTGAAAAATCAGGCCCCAGGAAATGCGTTGCGAGCCCCTTTGGACCATCCCAAAGTGCCCCCAAAGGAAGGCTTTGGGTACAAGAGACCTCCCCAGGGGAGCCTTTACGCAGCCCCACATGCAACTGGACCCTCCGGGTTTGCTACTTCCGAGCAACCCTAAATATAGCCCTAGCCGGCATGCGAGAAGACTGAAAAACCGGGCCCCAGAGAAAGCGTTGCAAGCCCCTTTGGACCATCCAAAAGTGTCACCAAAGGAAGGCTTTGGGTACAAGAGAACTCCCCAGGGGAGCCTTTACGCAGCCCCACATGCAACTGGACCCTCCGGGTTCGCAGTTTCCGAGCATCCCTAAACATAGCCCTAGCCGGCATCGAAGACGACTGAAAAATCAGGCCCCAGGAAATGCATTGCGAGCCCTTTTCGCCCATCCAAAAGTGCCCCCAAAGGAAGGCTTTGGGTACAAGAGAACTCCCCAGGGGAGCCTTTACGCAGCCCCACATGCAACTGGACCCTCCGGGTTCGCTGTTTCCGAGCATCCCTAAACATAGCCCTAGCCGGCATCGAAGACGACTGAAAAATCAGGCCCCAGGAAATGCGTTGCGAGCCCATTTTGCCCATCCAAAAGTGCCCCCAAAGGAAGGCTTTGGGTACAAGAGAACTCCCCAGGGGAGCCTTTACGCAGCCCCACATGCAACTGGACCCTCCGGGTTCGCTGTTCCTGAGCAAACCTAAACGTATCCCTAGCCGTCTTCGGAGACGAGTGAAAAATCAGGCCCCAGGAAATGCATTGCAAGCCCCTTTGGACCATCCAAAAGTGCCCCCAAAGGAAGGCTTTGGGTACAAGTGAACTCCCCAGGGGAGCCTTTACGCAGCCCCACATGCAACTGGACCCTCCGGGTTCGCTGTTTCCGAACATCCCTAAACATAGCCCTAGCCGGCATCGAAGATGACTGAAAAATCAGGCCCCAGGAAATGCGTTGCGAGCCCTTTTCGCCCATCCAAAAGTGCCCCCAAAGGAAGGCTTTGGGTACAAGAGAACTCCCCAGGGGAGCCTTTACGCAGCCCCACATGCAACTGGACCCTCCGGGTTCGCTGTTCCTGAGCAAACCTAAACGTAGCCCTAGCCGTCATCGGAGACGAGTGAAAAATCAGGCCCCAGGAAATGCATTGCAAGCCCCTTTGGACCATCCAAAAGTGCCCCCAAAGGAAGGCTTTGGGTACAAGAGAACTCCCCAGGGGAGCCTTTACGCAGCCCCACATGCAACTGGACCCTCCGGGTTCGATTTTTCCAAGCATCCCTAAACATAGACCTATCCGGCATCAAATACGACTGAAAAATCAGGCCCCAGGAAATGCGTTGCGAGCCCCTGTGGACCATCCAAAAGTGCCCCCAAAGGAAGGCTTTGGGTACAAGTGAACTCCCCAGGGGAGCCTTTACGCAGCCCCACATGCAACTGGACCCTCCGGGTTCGCTGTTTCCGAGCATCCCTAAACATAGCCCTAGCCGGCATCGAAGACGACTGAAAAATCAGGCCCCAGGAAATGCGTTCCAAGCCCTTTTCGCCCATCCAAACGAGCCCCCAACGGAAGGCTTTGGGTACAAGAGAACTCCCCAGGGGAGCCTTTACGCAGCCCCACATGCAACTGGACCCTCCGGGTTCGCTGTTCCTGAGCAAACCTAAACGTAGCCCTAGCCGTCATCGGAGACGAGTGAAAAATCAGGCCCCAGGAAATGCATTGCAAGCCCCTTTGGACCATCCAAAAGTGCCCCCAAAGGAAGGCTTTGGGTACAAGAGAACTCCCCAGGGGAGCCTTAACGCAGCCCCACATGCAACTGGACCCTCCGGGTTCGATTTTTCCAAGCAACCCTAAACATAACCATATCCGGCATGGGAGAAGACTGAAAAACCGGGCCCCAGAAAAAGCGTTGCGAGCCCTTTTCTCCCATCCAAAAGTGCCCCCAAAGGAAGGCATTGGGTACAAGAGAACTCCCCAGGGGAGGCTTTACGCAGCCCCACATGCAACTGGACCCTCCGGGTTCGCTGTTTCCGAGCATCCCTAAACATAGCCCTAGCCGGCATCGAAGACGACTGAAAAATCAGGCCCCAGGAAATGCGTTGCGAGCCCCTTTGGACCATCCCAAAGTGCCCCCAAAAGAACGCTTTGGGTACAAGTGAACTCCCCAGGGGAGCCTTTACGCAGCCCCACATGCAACTGGACCCTCCGGGTTTGCTGTTTCTGAGCAACCCTAAACGTATCCCTAGCCGTCATCGGAGACGAGTGAAAAATCAGGCCCCAGGAAATGCGTTGCGAGCCCCTTTGGACCATCCAAAAGTGCCCCCAAAGGAAGGCTTTGGTAACAAGTGAACTCCCCACGGGAGCCTTTACGCAGCCCCACATGCAACTGGACCCTCCGGGTTCGCTGTTCCTGAGCAAACCTAAACATAGCACTAGCTGTCATCGGAGACGAGTGAAAAATCAGGCCCCAGGAAATGCGTTGCGAGCCCTTTTCACCCATCCCAAAGTGCCCCCAAAGGAAGGCTTTGGGTACAAGAGAACTCCCCAGGGGAGCCTTTACGCAGCCTCACATGTAACTGGACCCTCCGGGTTCGCTGTTTCTGAGCATCCCTAAACATATCCCTAGCCGGCATGCGAGAAGACTGAAAAACCGGGCCCCAGAAAAAGCGTTGCAAGCCCCTTTGGACCATCCAAACTGCCCCCAAAGGAAGGCTTTGGGTACAAGTGAACTCCCCAGGGGAGCCTTTACGCAGCCCCACATGCAACTGGACCCTCCAGGTTCGCTGTTCCTGAGCAAACCTAAACGTAACCCTAGCCGTCATCAGAGACGAGTGAAAAATCAGGCGCCAGGAAATGCGTTGCGAGCCCTTTTCGCCCATCCAAAAGTGCCCCCAAAGGAAGGCTTTGGGTACAAGAGAACTCCCCAGGGGAGCCTTTACGCAGCCCCACATGCAACTGGACCCTCCGGGTTCGCTGTTTCTGAGCATCCCTAAACATAGCCCTAGCCGGCATCGAAGACGACTGAAAAATCAGGACCCAGGAAATGCGCTGCGAGCCCTTTTTGCCCATCCAAAAGTGCCCCCAAAGGAAGGCTTTGGGTACAAGAGAACTCCCCAGGGGAGCCTTTACGCAGCCCCACATGCAACTGGACCCTCCGGGTTTGCTACTTCCGAGCAACCCTAAATATAGCCCTAGCCGGCATGCGAGAAGACTGAAAAACCGGGCCCCAGAGAAAGCGTTGCAAGCCCCTTTGGACCATCCAAAAGTGTCACCAAAGGAAGGCTTTGGGTACAAGAGAACTCCCCAGGGGAGCCTTTACGCAGCCCCACATGCAACTGGACCCTCCGGGTTCGCTGTTTCCGAGCATCCCTAAACATAGCCCTAGCCGGCATCGAAGACGAGTGAAAAATCAGGCCCCAGGAAATGCGTTGCGAGCCCTTTTCGCCGATCCAAAAGTGCCCCCAAAGGAAGGCTTTGGGTACAAGAGAACTCCCCAGGGGAGCCTTTACGCAGCCCCACATGCAACTGGACCCTCCGGGTTCGCTGTTCCTGAGCAAACCTAAACGTAGCCCTAGCCGTCATCAGAGACGAGTGAAAAATCAGGCCCCAGGAAATGCATTGCAAGCCCCTTTGGACCATCCAAAAGTGCCCCCAAAGGAAGGCTTTGGGTACAAGTGAACTCCCCAGGGGAGCCTTTACGCAGCCCCACATGCAACTGGACCCTCCGGGTTCGCAGTTTCCGAGCATCCCTAAACATAGCCGTAGCCGTCATCGGAGACGACTGAAAAATCAGGCCCCAGGAAATGCGTTGCGAGCCCCTTTGGACCATCCAAAAGTGTCACCAAAGGAAGGCTTTGGGTACAAGAGAACTCCCCAGGGGAGCCTTTACGCAGCCCCACATGCAACTGGACCCTCCGGGTTCGATTTTTCCAAGCAACCCTAAACATAACCATAGCCGGCATGGGAGAAGACTGAAAAACCGGGCCCCAGAAAAAGCGTTGCAAGCCCCTTTGGACCATCCAAAGTGCCCCCAAAGGAAGGCTTTGGGTACAAGTGAACTCCCCAGGGGAGCCTTTACGCAGCCCCACATGCAACTGGACCCTCCAGGTTCGCTGTTCCTGAGCAAACCTAAACGTAACCCTAGCCGTCATCAGAGACGAGTGAAAAATCAGGCCCCAGGAAATGCGTTGCGAGCCCTTTTCGCCCATCCAAAAGTGCCCCCAAAGGAAGGCTTTGGGTACAAGAGAACTCCCCAGGGGAGCCTTTACGCAGCCCCACATGCAACTGGACCCTCCGGGTTCGCTGTTCCTGATCAAACCTAAACGTAGCCCTAGCCGTCATCGGAGACGAATGAAAAATCAGGCCCCAGGAAATGCGTTGCGAGCCCCTTTGGACCATCCCAAAGTGCCCCCAAAGGAAGGCATTGGGTACAAGAGAACTCCCCAGGGGAGCCTTTACGCAGCCCCACATGCAACTGGACCCTCCGGGTTCGCTGTTCCTGAGCAAACCTAAACGTAGCCCTAGCCGGCATCGGAGAAGACTGAAAAATCAGGCCCCAGGAAATGCGTTGCGAGCCCCTTTGGACCATCCCAAACTGCCCCCAAAGGAAGGCTTTGGGTACAAGTGAACTCCCCAGGGGAGCCTTTACGCAGCCCCACATGCAACTGGACCCTCCGGGTTCGCTGCTTCCGAGCAACCCTAAACATATCACTAGCCGGCATGCGAGAAGACTGAAAAACCGGGCCCCAGAAAAAGCGTTGCCAGCCCCTTTGGACCATCCCAAAGTGCCCCCAAAGGAAAGCTTTTTGTACAAGTGAACTCCCCACGGGAGCCTTTACGCAGCCCCACATGCAAATGGACCCTCCGGGTTTGCTGTTCCTGAGCAACCCTAAACGTAGCCCTAGCCATCATCGGAGACGACTGAAAAATCAGGCCCCAGGAAATGCGTTGCGAGCCCCTTTGGACCATCCAAAAGTGCCCCCAAAGGAAGGCTTTGGGTACAAGAGAACTCCCCAGGGGAGCCTTTACGCAGCCCCACATGCAACTGGACCCTCCGGGTTCGCTGTTTCTGAGCATCCCTAAACATAGCCCTAGCCGGCATCAAAGACGACTGAAAAATCAGGACCCAGGAAATGCGCTGCGAGCCCTTTTTGCCCATCCAAAAGTGCCCCCAAAGGAAGGCTTTAGGTACAAGAGAACTCCCCAGGGGAGCCTTTACGCAGCCCCACATGCAACTGGACCCTCCGGGTTTGCAACTTCCGAGCAACCCTAAATATAGCCCTAGCCGGCATGCGAGAAGACTGAAAAACCGGGCCCCAGAGAAAGCGTTGCAAGCCCCTTTGGACCATCCAAAAGTGCCCCCAAAGGAAGGCTTTGGGTACAAGAGAACTCCCCAGGGGAGCCTTTACGCAGCCCCACATGCAACTGGACCCTCCAGGTTCGCTGTTTCCGAGCAACCCTAAACATAGCCCTAGCCGGCATCGAAGACGACTGAAAAATCAGGCCCCAGGAAATGCGTTGCGAGCCCCTTTGGACCATCCCAAAGTGCCCCCAAAGGAAGGCTTTGGGTACAAGTGAACTCCCCAGGGGAGCCTTTACGCAGCCCCACATGCAACTGGACCCTCCGGGTTCGCTGTTCCTGAGCAACCCTAAACGTAGCCCTAGCCGTCATCGGAGACGAGTGAAAAATCAGGCCCCAGGAAATGCGTTGCGAGCCCCTTTGGACCATCCAAAAGTGCCCCCAAAGGAAGGCTTTGGGTACAAGTGAACTCCCCAGGGGAGCCTTTACGCAGCCCCACATGCAACAGGACCCTCCGGGTTCGCTGTTTCCGAGCATCCCTAAACATAGCCCTAGCCGGCATCGAAGACGACTGAAAAACCAGGCCCCAGGAAATGCGTTGCGAGCCCCTTTGGACCATCCAAAAGTGCCCCAAAAGGAAGGCTTTGGGTACAAGAGAACTCCCCAGGGGAGCCTTTACGCAGCCCCACATGCAACTGGACCCTCCAGGTTCGCTGTTTCCGAGCATCCCTAAACATAGCCCTAGCCGGCATCGAAGACGACTGAAAAATCAGGCCCCAGGAAATGCGTTTCGAGTCCTTTTCGCCCATCCAAAAGTGCCCCCAAAGGAAGGCTTTGGGTACAAGAGAACTCCCCAGGGGAGCCTTTACGCAGCCCCACATGCAACTGGACCCTCCGGGTTCGCTGTTCCTGAGCAAACCTAAACGTAGCCCTAGCCGTCATCGGAGACGAGTGAAAAATCAGGCCCCAGGAAATGCGTTGCGAGCCCTTTTCGCCCATCCAAAAGTGCCCCCAAAGGAAGGCTTTGGGTACAAGTGAACTCCCCAGGGGAGCCTTTACGCAGCCCCACATGCAACTGGACCCTCCGGGTTCACTGTTCCTGAGCAAACCTAAACGTAGCCCTAGCCGGCATCGGAGACGAGTGAAAAATCAGGCGCCAGGAAATGCGTTGCGAGCCCTTTTCACCCATCCAAAAGTGCCCCCAAAGGAAGGCTTTCGGTACAAGAGAACTCCCCAGGGGAGCCTTTACGCAGCCCCACATGCAACTGGACCCTCCGGGTTCGCTGTTTCCGAGCATCCCTACACGTAGCCCTAGCCTTCATGGGAGACGACTGAAAAACCGGGCCCCAGGAAATGCGTTGCGAGCCCTTTTCGCCCATCCAAAAGTGCCCCCAAAGGAAGGCTTTGGGTACAAGAGAACTCCCCAGGGGAGCCTTTACGCAGCCCCACATGCAACTGGACCCTCCGGGTTCTATTTTTCCGAGCAACCCTAAACATAGCCCTAGCCGGAATCGAAGACGACTGAAAAATCAGGCCCCAGGAAATGCGTTGCGAGCCCTTTTTGCCCACCAAAAGTGCCCCCAAAGGAAGGCTTTGGGTACAAGAGAACTCCCCAGGGGAGCCTTTACGCAGCCCCACATGCAACTGGACCCTCCGGGTTCGCTGTTTCCGAGCATCCCTAAACATATCCCTAGACGGCATCGAAGACGACTGAAAAATCAGGCCCCAGGAAATGCGTTGCGAGCCCTTTTCACCCATCCAAAAGTGCCCCCAAAGGAAGGCTTTGGGTACAAGAGAACTCCCCAGGGGAGCCTTTACACAGCCCCACATGCAACTGGACCCTTCGGGTTCAATTTTTCCGAGCAACCCTTAACATAACCATAGCGGGCATGGGAGAAGATTGAAAAATCAGGCCCCAGAAAAAGCGTTGCAAGCCTTTTTGGACCATCCAAAAGTGTCACCAAAGGAAGGCTTTGGGTACAAGTGAACTCCCCAGGGGAGCCTTTAAGCAGCCCCACATGCAAATGGACCCTCCGGGTTCGCTGTTCCTGAGCAAACCTAAACGTAGCCCTAGCCGTCATCGGAGACGAGTGAAAAATCAGGCCCCAGGAAATGCGTTGCGAGCCCCTTTGGACCATCCAAAAGTGCCCCCAAAGGAATGCTTTGGGTACAAGAGAACTCCCCAGGGGAGCCTTTACGCAGCCCCACATGCAACTGGACCCTCCGGGTTCGCTGTTCCTGAGCAAACCTAAACGTAGCCCTAGCCGTCATCGGAGACGAGTGAAAAATCAGGCCCCAGGAAATGCGTTGCGAGCCCTTTTCTCCCATCCCAAAGTGCCCCCAAAGGAAGGCTTTGGGTACAAGAGAACTCCCCAGGGGAGCCTTTACGCAGCCCCACATGCAACTGGACCCTCCGGGTTCGCTGTTTCCGAACATCCCTAAACATAACTCTAGCCGGCATCGAAGGCGACTGTAAAACCCGGATCTAATCCTCACCATAAAGCTAACCCTAACCCTAACCCTAACCCCAACCCTAACGCGGATCTAAACCGTAATCCTAACCATAACCCTAACCCTAACCCTAACCCTAACCCTAAACCGGATCTAACCCTAACCCTAACCCTAACCCTAACCCTAACCCTAACCCTAACCCTAACCCTAACCCTAACTCTAACCCTAAACCAGATCTAACATTAACCCTAACCCTAACCCTACACCTAACCATAACCCTAACCCTAACCCTAACCCTAACCCTAACCCTAACCCTAATCTAACCCTAACCCTAACCCGGATATAACCCTAACCCTAACCCTAACCCTAACCCTAACCCTAACCCTAACCCTAACCCTAACCCTAACCCTAACCCTAACCCTAACCCTGAGCCTCACCCTAACCCTAACCCTAACCCTAACCCTAACCCTAACCCTAACCCTTACCCTAACCCTAACCCTAAACCAGATCTAACATTAACCCTAACCCTAACCCTACACCTAACCCTAACCCTAACCCTAACCCTAACCCTAACCCTAACCCTAACCCTAACCCTAACCCTAACCTAACCCTAACCCTAACCCGGATATAACCCTAACCCTAACCCTAACCCTAACCCTAACCCTAACCCTAACCCTAACCCTAACCCTAACCCTAACCCTAACCCTAACCCTGAGCCTCACCCTAACCCTAACCCTAACCCTAACCCTAACCCTAACCCTAACCCTAACCCTAACCCTAACCCTAAACCAGATCTAACATTAACCCTAACCCTAACCCTACACCTAACCCTAACCCTAACCCTAACCCTAACCCTAACCCTAACCCTAACCCTAACCTAACCCTAACCCTAACCCGGATATAACCCTAACACTAACCCTAACCCTAACCCTAACCCTAACCCTAACCCTAACCCGAACCCTAACCCTAACCCTGAGCCTCACCCTAACCCTAACCCTAACCCTAACCCTAACCCTAACCCTAACCCGTATCTAACCCTAACACTAACCCCCTAAACCTAAACCTAACCCTAACCCTAACCCTATACCTAACCCTAACCCTAAACCTCACCCTAACTCTAACCCTAACCCTCACACTAACGCTAACCCTGACCCTAACCCTAACCCTAACCTTAACCCTAACCCTAACCCTAACCCTAAGCCTAACCCTAACCGGATCTAACCCTAACCCTAACCCTAACCCTAACCCTAACCCTAACCCTAACCCTAACCCTAAGCCTAACCTAACCCTAACCCTAACCCTAACCCTAACCGTAACCCTAACCCGGATCTAACCCTAACACTAACACCCTAAACCTAACCCTAACCCTAACCGTAACCCTAACCCGGATCTAACCCTAACACTAACACCCTAAACCTAACCCTAACCCTAACCCTAACCCTAAACCGGATCTAACCCTAACCCTAACCCTAACCCTAACCCTAACCCTAACCCTAACCCTAACCCTAACCCTAACCCTAACCCTAACCCTAACCCTAACCCTAACCCTAACCCTAACCCTAACCCTAACCCTAACTCTAAACCGGATCTAACCCTAACCCTAACCCTAACCCTAACCCTAACCCTAACCCTAACCCTAACCCTAACCCTAACCCTAACCCTAACCCTAACCCTAACCCTAACCCTAACCCTAACCCTAAACCGGATCTAACCCTCACCCTAACCCTAATCCTAACCGTCACCCTAAAGCTAACCCTCACACTAACCCTCAACCTAATGCACCTTGACACTCCGTGTACACTATTTCACGTTAAGATTAAACATAGGCCTAGCCAACATGGGAGAAGACTGAAAAACCGGGCCCCAGAAAACGCGTTGCTAGCCTCTTTCGTCCATCCCAAAGTGCCCACAAAGGAAGGCTTTGGGTACAAGTGAACTCCCCAGGGGAGCCTTTACGCAGCCCCACATGCAACTGGACCCTCCGGGTTCTATTTTTCCGAGCAACGCTAAACATAGCCATAGCCGTCATCGAAGACGACTGAAAAATCAGGCCCCAGGAAATGCGTTCCAAGCCCTTTTTGCCCATCCAAAAGTGCCCCCAAAGGAAGGCTTTGGGTACAAGTGAACTCCCCAGGGGAGCCTTTACGCAGCCCCACATGCAACTGGACCCTCCGGGTTCGCTGTTCCTGAGCAAACCTAAACGTAGCCCTAGCTGTCATCGGAGACGAGTGAAAAATCAGGCCCCAGGAAATGCGTTGCGAGCCCCTTTGGACCATCCCAAAGTGCCCCCAAAGGAAGGCTTTGGGTACAAGAGAACCCCCCAGGGGAGCCTTTACGCAGCCCCACATGCAACTGGACCCTCCGGGTTCGCTGTTTCCGAGCATCCCTAAACATAGCCCTAGCCAGCATCGAAGACGACTGAAAAATCAGGCCCCAGGAAATGCGTTGCGAGCCCATTTTGCCCATCCAAAAGTGCCCCCAAAGGAAGGCTTTGGGTACAAGAGAACTCCCCAGGGGAGCCTTTACGCAGCCCCACATGCAACTGGACCCTCCGGGTTCGCTGTTCCTGAGCAAACCTAAACATAGCCCTAGCCGTCATCGGAGACGAGTGAAAAATCAGGCCCCAGGAAATGCGTTGCGAGCCCCTTTGGACCATCCAAAAGTGCCCCCAAAGGAAGGCTTTGGGTACAAGTGAACTCCCCAGGGGAGCCTTTACGCAGCCCCACATGCAACTGGACCCTCCGGGTTCGCTGTTTCCGAGCATCCCTAAACATAGCTCTAGCCGTCATCGAAGACGACTGAAAAATCAGGCCCCAGGAAATGCGTTGCGAGCCCTTTTTGCCCATCCAAAAGTGCCCCCAAAGGAAGGCTTTGGGTACAAGAGAACTACCCAGGGGAGCCTTTACGCAGCCCCACATGCAACTGGACCCTCCGGGTTCTATTTTTCCGAGCAACCCTAAACATAGCCGTAGCCGTCATCGAAGACGACTGAAAAATCAGGCCCCAGGAAATGCGTTGCGAGCCCTTTTTGCCCATCCAAAAGTGCCCCCAAAGGAAGGCTTTGGGTACAAGAGAACTCCCCAGGGGAGCCTTTACGCAGCCCCACATGCAACTGGACCCTCCAGGTTCGCTTTTCCTGAGCAAATCTAAACGTAGCCCTAGCCGTCATCGGAGACGACTGAAAAATCAGGCCCTAGGAAATGCGTTGCAAGCCCCTTTGGACCATCCAAAAGTGTCACCAAAGGAAGGCTTTGGGTACAAGTGAACTCCCCAGGGGAGCCTTTACGCAGCCCCACATGCAACTGGACCCTCCGGGTTCGATTTTTCCGAGCATTCCTAAGCATAACCCTAGCCGGCATCGAAGACGAGTGAAAAACCGGGCCCCAGAAAAAGCGTTGCAAGCCCTTTTCGCCCATCCAAAAGTGCCCCCAAAGGAAGGCTTTGGGTACAAGAGAACTCCCCAGGGGAGCCTTTACGCAGCCCCACATGCAAATGGACCCTCCGGGTTCGCTGTTCCTGAGCAAACCTAAACGTAGCCCTAGCCGTCATCGGAGACGACTGAAAAATCAGGCCCCAGGAAATGCGTTCCAAGCCCTTTTTGCCCATCCAAAAGTGCCCCCAAAGGAAGGCTTTGGGTACAAGTGAACTCCCCAGGGGAGCCTTTACGCAGCCCCACATGCAACTGGACCCTCCGGGTTCGCTGTTCCTGAGCAAACCTAAACGTAGCCCTAGCTGTCATCGGAGACGAGTGAAAAATCAGGCCCCAGGAAATGCGTTGCGAGCCCCTTTGGACCATCCCAAAGTGCCCCCAAAGGAAGGCTTTGGGTACAAGAGAACTCCCCAGGGGAGCCTTTACGCAGCCCCACATGCAACTGGACCCTCCGGGTTCGCTGTTTCCGAGCATCCCTAAACATAGCCCTAGCCAGCATCGAAGACGACTGAAAAATCAGGCCCCAGGAAATGCGTTGCGAGCCCATTTTGCCCATCCAAAAGTGCCCCCAAAGGAAGGCTTTGGGTACAAGAGAACTCCCCAGGGGAGCCTTTACGCAGCCCCACATGCAAATGGACCCTCCGGGTTCGCTGTTCCTGAGCAAACCTAAACATAGCCCTAGCCGTCATGGGAGACGAGTGAAAAATCAGGCCCCAGGAAATGCGTTGCGAGCCCCTTTGGACCATCCAAAAGTGCCCCCAAAGGAAGGCTTTGGGTACAAGTGAACTCCCCAGGGGAGCCTTTACGCAGTCCCACATGCAACTGGACCCTCCGGGTTCGCTGTTTCCGAGCATCCCTAAACATAGCCCTAGCCGTCATCGAAGACGACTGAAAAATCAGGCCCCAGGAAATGCGTTGCGAGCCCTTTTTGCCCATCCAAAAGTGCCCCCAAAGGAAGGCTTTGGGTACAAGAGAACTCCCCAGGGGAGCCTTTACGCAGCCCCACATGCAACTGGACCCTCCGGGTTCGCTGTTTCCGAGCATCCCTAAACATAGCCCTAGCCGGCATCGAAGACGAGTGAAAAATCAGGCCCCAGGAAATGCGTTGCGAGCCCTTTTTGCCCATCCAAAAGTGCCCCCAAAGGAAGGCTTTGGGTACAAGAGAACTCCCCAGGGGAGCCTTTACGCAGTCCCACATGCAACTGGACCCTCCGGGTTCGCTGTTTCCGAGCATCCCTAAACATAACCTAGCCGGCATGGGAGCAGACTGAAAAATCAGGCCCCAGGAAATGCGTTGCGAGCCCTTTTCGCCCATCCCAAAGTGCCCCCAAAGGAAGGCTTTGGGTACAAGAGAACTCCCCAGGGGAGCCTTTACGCAGCCCCACATGCAACTGGACCCTCCGGGTTCGCTGTTCCTGAGCAAACCTAAACGTAGCCCTAGCCGTCATCGGAGACGAGTGAAAAATCAGGCCCAAGGAAATGCGTTGCGAGCCCCTTTGGACCATCCAAAACTGTCACCAAAGGAAGGCTTTGGGTACAAGAGAACTCCCCAGGGGAGCCTTTACGCAGCCCCACATGCAACTGGACCCTCCGGGTTCGCTGTTTCCGAGCATCCCTAAACATAGCCCTAGCCGGCATCGAAGACGACTGAAAAATCAGGCCCCAGGAAATGCGTTGCGAGCCCTTTTCGCCCATCCAAAAGTGCCCCCAAAGGAAGGCTTTGGGTACAAGAGAACTCCCCAGGGGAGCCTTTACGCAGCCCCACATGCAACTGGACCCTCCGGGTTCTATTTTTCCGAGCAACCCTAAACATAGCCGTAGCCGTCATCGAAGACGACTGAAAAATCAGGCCCCAGGAAATGCGTTCCAAGCCCTTTTTGCCCATCCAAAAGTGCCCCCAAAGGAAGGCTTTGGGTACAAGTGAACTCCCCAGGGGAGCCTTTACGCAGCCCCACATGCAACTGGACCCTCCGGGTTCGCTGTTCCTGAGCAAACCTAAACGTAGCCCTAGCTGTCATCGGAGACGAGTGAAAAATCAGGCCCCAGGAAATGCGTTGCGAGCCCCTTTGGACCATCCCAAAGTGCCCCCAAAGGAAGGCTTTGGGTACAAGAGAACCCCCCAGGGGAGCCTTTACGCAGCCCCACATGCAACTGGACCCTCCGGGTTCGCTGTTTCCGAGCATCCCTAAACATAGCCCTAGCCAGCATCGAAGACGACTGAAAAATCAGGCCCCAGGAAATGCGTTGCGAGCCCATTTTGCCCATCCAAAAGTGCCCCCAAAGGAAGGCTTTGGGTACAAGAGAACTCCCCAGGGGAGCCTTTACGCAGCCCCACATGCAAATGGACCCTCCGGGTTCACTGTTCCTGAGCAAACCTAAACATAGCCCTAGCCGTCATCGGAGACGAGTGAAAAATCAGGCCCCAGGAAATGCGTTGCGAGCCCCTTTGGACCATCCAAAAGTGCCCCCAAAGGAAGGCTTTGGGTACAAGTGAACTCCCCAGGGGAGCCTTTACGCAGTCCCACATGCAACTGGACCCTCCGGGTTCGCTGTTTCCGAGCATCCCTAAACATAGCCCTAGCCGTCATCGAAGACGACTGAAAAATCAGGCCCCAGGAAATGCGTTGCGAGCCCTTTTCGCCCATCCAAAAGTGCCCCCAAAGGAAGGCTTTGGGTACAAGAGAACTCCCCAGGGGAGCCTTTACGCAGCCCCACATGCAACTGGACCCTCCGGGTTCGCTGTTTCCGAGCATCCCTAAACATAGCCCTAGCCGGCATCGAAGACGACTGAAAAATCAGGCCCCAGGAAATGCGTTGCGAGCCCTTTTTGCCCATCCAAAAGTGCCCCCAAAGGAAGGCTTTGGGTACAAGTGAACTCCCCAGGGGAGCCTTTACGCAGCCCCACATGCAACTGGACCCTCCGGGTTCGCTGTTCCTGAGCAAACCTAAACGTAGCCCTAGCTGTCATCGGAGACGAGTGAAAAATCAGGCCCCAGGAAATGCGTTGCGAGCCCCTTTGGACCATCCAAAAGTGTCACCAAAGGAAGGCTTTGGGTACAAGTGAACTCCCCAGGGGAGCCTTTCCGCAGTCCGACATGCAAATGGACCCTCCGGGTTCGCTGTTTCCGAGCATCCCTAAACATAGCCCTAGCCGGCATCGAAGACGACTTGAAAAATCAGGCCCCAGGAAATGCGTTGCGAGCCCTTTTTGCCCATCCAAAAGTGCCCCCAAAGGAAGGCTTTGGGTACAAGAGAACTCCCCAGGGGAGCCTTTACGCAGCCCCACATGCAACTGGACCCTCCGGGTTCGATTTTTCCGAGCAACCCTAAACATAGCCGTAGCCGTCATCGGAGACGACTGAAAAATCAGGCCCCAGGAAATGCGTTCCAAGCCCTTTTTACCCATCCAAACGTGCCCCCAAAGGAAGGCTTTGGGTACAAGAGAACTCCCCAGGGGAGCCTTTACGCAGCCCCACATGCAACTGGACCCTCCGGGTTTGCTGTTCCTGAGCAAACCTAAACGTAGCCCTAGCCGTCATCGGAGACGAGTGAAAAATCAGGTCCAAGGAAATGCGTTGCGAGCCCCTTTGGACCATCCAAAACTGTCACCAAAGGAAGGCTTTGGGTACAAGAGAACTCCCCAGGGGAGCCTTTACGCAGCCCCACATGCAACTGGACCCTCCGGGTTCGCTGTTTCCGAGCATCCCTAAACATAGCCCTAGCCGGCATCGAAGACGACTGAAAAATCAGGCCCCAGGAAATGCGTTCCAAGCCCATTTTGCCCATCCAAAAGTGCCCCCAAAGGAAGGCTTTGGGTACAAGAGAACTCCCCAGGGGAGCCTTTACGCAGTCCCACATGCAACTGGACCCTCCGGGTTCGATTTTTCCGAGCAACCCTAAACATAGCCATAGCCGGCATGGGAGAAGACTGAAAAACCGGGCCCCAGAAAAAGCGTTGCAAGCCCCTATCGCCCATCCAAAAGTGCCCACAAAGGAAGGCTTTGGGTACAAGTGAACTCCCCAGGGGAGCCTTTACGCAGCCCCACATGCAACTGGACCCTCCGGGTTCGCTGTTTCCGAGCATTCCTAAACATAGCCCTATCCAGCATCGAAGACGACTGAAAAATCAGGACCCAGGAAATGCGTTCCGAGCCCATTTTGCCCATCCAAAAGTGCCCCCAAAGGAAGGCTTTGGGTACAAGAGAACTCCCCAGGGGAGCCTTTACGCAGCCCCACATGCAAATGGACCCTCCGGGTTCGCTGTTCCTGAGCAAACCTAAACATAGCCCTAGCCGGCATCGGAGACGAGTGAAAAATCAGGCCCCAGGAAATGCGTTGCGAGCCCCTTTGGACCATCCAAAAGTGCCCCCAAAGGAAGGCTTTGGGTACAAGTGAACTCCCCAGGGGAGCCTTTACGCAGCCCCACATGCAACTGGACCCTCCGGGTTTGCTGTTCCTGAGCAAACCTAAACGTAGCCCTAGCTGTCATCGGAGACGAGTGAAAAATCAGGCCCCAGGAAATGCGTTGCGAGCCCCTTTGGACCATCCAAAAATGCCCCCAAAGGAAGGCTTTGGGTACAAGAGAACTCCCCAGGGGAGCCTTTACGCAGCCCCACATGCAACTGGACCCTCCGGGTTCGCTGTTTCCGAGCATCCCTAAACATAGCCCTAGCCAGCATCGAAGATGACTGAAAAATCAGGCCCCAGGAAACGCGTTCCAAGCCCATTTTGCCCATCCAAAAGTGCCCCCAAAGGAAGGCTTTGGGTACAAGAGAACTCCCCAGGGGAGCCTTTACGCAGCCCCACGTGCAACTGGACCCTCCGGGTTCGCTGTTCCTGAGCAAACCTAAACGTAGCCCTAGCCGTCATCGGAGACGAGTGAAAAATCAGGCCCCAGGAAATGCGTTGCGAGCCCTTTTCGCCCATCCAATAGTGCCCCCAAAGGAAGGCTTTGGGTACAAGAGAACTCCCCAGGGGAGCCTTTACGCAGCCCCACATGCAACTGGACCCTCCGGGTTCGCTGTTTCCGAGCATCCCTAAACATAGCCATAGCCGGCATGGGAGAAGACTGAAAAACCGGGCCCCAGAAAAAGCGTTGCAAGCCCTTTTCGCCCATCCAAAAGTGCCCCCAAAGGAAGGCTTTGGGTACAAGTGAACTCCCCAGGGGAGCCTTTACGCAGCCCCACATGCAACTGGACCCTCCGGGTTCGCTGTTCCTGAGCAAACCTAAACGTAGCCCTAGCCGGCATCGGAGACGAGTGAAAAATCAGGCCCCAGGAAATGCGTTGCGAGCCCCTTTGGACCATCCCAAAGTGCCCCCAAAGGAAGGCTTTGGGTACAAGAGAACTCCCCAGGGGAGCCTTTACGCAGCCCCACATGCAACTGGACCCTCCGGGTTCGCTGTTTCCGAGCATCCCTAAACATAGCCCTAGCCGTTATCGTAGACGAGTGAAAAATCAGGCCCCAGGAAATGCGTTGCGAGCCCATTTTGCCCATCCCAAAGTGCCCCCAAAGGAAGGCTTTGGGTACAAGAGAACTCCCCAGGGGAGCCTTTACGCAGCCCCACATGCAACTGGACCCTCCGGGTTCGCTGTTCCTGAGCAAAGCTAAATGTAGCCCTAGCCGTAATCGGAGACGAGTGAAAAATCAGGCCCCAGGAAATGCGTTGCGAGCCCTTTTTGCCCATCCAAAAGTGCCCCCAAAGGAAGGCTTTGGGTACAAGAGAACTCCCCAGGGGAGCCTTTACGCAGCCCCACATGCAACTGGACCCTCCGGGATCGATTTTTCCGAGCATTCCTAAGCATAACCCTAGCCGGCATCAAAGACGAGTGAAAAATCAGGCCCCAGGAAATGCGTTCCAAGCCCATTTTGCCCATCCAAAAGTGCCCCCAAAGGAAGGCTTTGGGTACAAGAGAACTCCCCAGGGGAGCCTTTACGCAGCCCCACATGCTACTGGACCCTCCGGGTTCCCTGTTTCCGAGCATCCCTAAACATAGCCCTAGCCGGCATCGAAGACGACTGAAAAATCAGGCCCCAGGAAATGCGTTGCGAGCCCTTTTTGCCCATCCAAAAGTGCCCCCAAAGGAAGGCTTTGGGTACAAGAGAACTCCCCAGGGGAGCCTTTACGCAGCCCCACATGCAACTGGACCCTCCGGGTTCTATTTTTCTGAGCAACCCTAAACATAGCCGTAGCCGTCATCGGAGACAACTGAAAAATCAGGCCCCAGGAAATGCGTTCCAAGCCCTTTTTACCCATCCAAACGTGCCCCCAAAGGAAGGCTTTGGGTACAAGAGAACTCCCCAGGGGAGCCTTTACGCAGCCCCACATGCAACTGGACCCTCCGGGTTTGCTGTTCCTGAGCAAACCTAAACGTAGCCCTAGCCGTCATCGGAGACGAGTGAAAAATCAGGCCCAAGGAAATGCGTTGCGAGCCCTTTTCGCCCATCCAAAAGTGCCCCCAAAGGAAGGCTTTGGGTACAAGAGAACTCCCCAGGGGAGCCTTTACGCAGCCCCACATGCAACTGGACCCTCCGGGTTCGATTTTTCCGAGCAACCCTAAACATAGCCATAGCCGGCATGGGAGAAGACTGAAAAACCGGGCCCCAGAAAAAGCGTTGCAAGCCCCTATCGCCCATCCAAAAGTGCCCACAAAGGAAGGCTTTGGGTACAAGTGAACTCCCCAGGGGAGCCTTTACGCAGCCCCACATGCAACTGGACCCTCCGGGTTCGCTGTTTCCGAGCATTCCTAAACATAGCCCTATCCAGCATCGAAGACGACTGAAAAATCAGGACCCAGGAAATGCGTTCCGAGCCCATTTTGCCCATCCAAAAGTGCCCCCAAAGGAAGGCTTTGGGTACAAGAGAACTCCCCAGGGGAGCCTTTACGCAGCCCCACATGCAACTGGACCCTCCGGGTTCGCTGTTCCTGAGCAAACCTAAACATAGCCCTAGCCGGCATCGGAGACGAGTGAAAAATCAGGCCCCAGGAAATGCGTTGCGAGCCCCTTTGGACCATCCAAAAGTGCCCCCAAAGGAAGGCTTTGGGTACAAGTGAACTCCCCAGGGGAGCCTTTACGCAGCCCCACATGCAACTGGACCCTCCGGGTTCGCTGTTTCCGAGCATCCCTAAACATAACCTAGCCGGCATGGGAGCAGACTAAAAAATCAGGCCCCAGGAAATGCGTTCCGAGCCCTTTTTGCCCATC
Source organism: Anas platyrhynchos (assembly GCF_047663525.1). NCBI lineage: Eukaryota > Metazoa > Chordata > Aves > Anseriformes > Anatidae > Anas > Anas platyrhynchos. The sequence goes on from NC_092603.1 coordinate 105,023, forward strand.
CAAAAGTGCCCCCAAAGGAAGGCTTTGGGTACAAGAGAACTCCCCAGGGGAGCCTTTACGCAGCCCCACATGCAACTGGACCCTCCGGGTTCTATTTTTCCGAGCAACCCTAAACATAGCCGTAGCCGTCATCGGAGACGACTGAAAAATCAGGCCCCAGGAAATGCGTTCCAAGCCCTTTTTGCCCATCCAAACGTGCCCCCAAAGGAAGGCTTTGGGTACAAGAGAACTCCCCAGGGGAGCCTTTACGCAGCCCCACATGCAACTGGACCCTCCGGGTTCGCTGTTTCCGAGCATCCCTAAACATATCCCTAGCCAGCACCGAAGACGACTGAAAAATCAGGCCCCAGGAAATGTGTTCCGAGCCATTTTCGCCTATCCAAAAGTGCCCCCAAAGGAAGGCTTTGGGTACAAGAGAACTCCCCAGGGGAGCCTTTACGCAGCCCCACATGCAAATGGACCCTCCGGGTTCGCTGTTCCTGAGCAAACCTAAACGTAGCCCTAGCCGGCATCGAAGATGACTGAAAAATCAGGCCCCAGGAAATGCGTTGCGAGCCCCTTTGGACCATCCCAAAGTGCCCCCAAAGGAAGGCTTTGGGTACAAGAGAACTCCCCAGGGGAGCCTTTACGCAGCCCCACATGCAACTGGACCCTCCGGGTTCGCTGTTTCCGAGCATCCCTAAACATAGCCCTAGCCGTTATCGTAGACGAGTGAAAAATCAGGACCCAGGAAATGCGTTGCGAGCCCTTTTTGCCCATCCAAAAGTGCCCCCAAAGGAAGGCTTTGGGTACAAGAGAACTCCCCAGGGGAGCCTTTACGCAGCCCCACATGCAAATGGACCCTCCGGGTTCGCTGTTCCTGAGCAAAGCTAAATGTATCCCTAGCCGGCATCGGAGACGAGTGAAAAATCAGGCCCCAGGAAATGCGTTGCGAGCCCTTTTTGCCCATCCAAAAGTGCCCCCAAAGGAAGGCTTTGGGTACAAGAGAACTCCCCAGGGGAGCCTTTACGCAGCCCCACATGCAACTGGACCCTCCGGGTTCGATTTTTCCGAGCATTCCTAAGCATAACACTAGCCGGCATCAAAGACGAGTGAAAAATCAGGCCCCAGGAAATGCGTTGCGAGCCCTTTTCGCCCATCCAAAAGTGCCCCCAAAGGAAGGCTTTGGTTACAAGAGAACTCCCCAGGGGAGCCTTTACGCAGCCCCACATGCAACTGGACCCTCCGGGTTCGCTGTTTCCGAGCATCCCTAAACATAACACTAGCCGGCATGGGAGCAGACTGAAAAATCAGGCCCCAGGAAATGCGTTGCGAGCCCATTTTGCCCATCCAAAAGTGCCCCCAAAGGAAGGCTTTGGGTACAAGAGAACTCCCCAGGGGAGCCTTTACGCAGCCCCACATGCAACTGGACCCTCCGGGTTCGCTGTTCCTGAGCAAAGCTAAATGTAGCCCTAGCCGTCATCGGAGACGAGTGAAAAATCAGGCCCCAGGAAATGCGTTGCGAGCCCTTTTTGCCCATCCAAAAGTGCCCCCAAAGGAAGGCTTTGGGTACAAGAGAACTCCCCAGGGGAGCCTTTACGCAGCCCCACATGCAACTGGACCCTCCGGGTTTGCTGTTCCTGAGCAAACCTAAACGTAGCCCTAGCCGTCATCGGAGACGAGTGAAAAATCAGGCCCCAGGAAATGCGTTGCGAGCCCCTTTGGACCATCCAAAAGTGTCACCAAAGGAAGGCTTTGGGTACAAGAGAACTCCCCAGGGGAGCCTTTACGCAGCCCCACATGCAACTGGACCCTCCGGGTTCGCTGTTTCTGAGCATCCCTAAACATAGCCCTAGCCTGCATCGAAGACGACTGAAAAATCAGGCCCCAGGAAATGCGTTGCGAGCCCTTTTCGCCCATCCAAAAGTGCCCCCAAAGGAAGGCTTTGGGTACAAGAGAACTCCCCAGGGGAGCCTTTACGCAGCCCCACATGCAACTGGACCCTCCGGGTTCGCTGTTCCTGAGCAAACCTAAACGTAGCCCTAGCCGTCATCGGAGACGAGTGAAAAATGAGGCCCCAGGAAATGCGTTGCAAGCCCCTTTGGACCATCCAAAAGTGCCCCCAAAGGAAGGCTTTGGGTACAAGTGAACTCCCCAGGGGAGCCTTTACGCAGCCCCACATGCAACTGGACCCTCCGGGTTCGCTGTTTCCGAGCATCCCTAAACATAGCCCTAGCCGGCATCGAAGACGACTGAAAAATCAGGCCCCAGGAAATGCGTTGCGAGCCCATTTTGCCCATCCAAAAGTGCCCCCAAAGGAAGGCTTTGGGTACAAGAGAACTCCCCAGGGGAGCCTTTACGCAGCCCCACATGCAACTGGACCCTCCGGGTTCGCTGTTTCCGAGCATCCCTAAACATAGCCCTAGCCGGCATCGAAGACGACTGAAAAATCAGGCCCCAGGAAATGCGTTGCAAGCCCTTTTCGCCCATCCAAAAGTGCCCCCAAAGGAAGGCTTTGGGTACAAGAGAACTCCCCAGGGGAGCCTTTACGCAGCCCCACATGCAACTGGACCCTCCGGGTTCGCTGTTCCTGAGCAAAGCTAAATGTAGCCCTAGCCGTCATCGGAGACGAGTGAAAAATCAGGCCCCAGGAAATGCGTTGCGAGCCCTTTTTGCCCATCCAAAAGTGCCCCCAAAGGAAGGCTTTGGGTACAAGAGAACTCCCCAGGGGAGCCTTTACGCAGCCCCACATGCAACTGGACCCTCCGGGTTCGATTTTTCCGAGCATCCCTAAACATAGCCATAACCGGCATGGGAGAAGACTGAAAAACCGGGCCCCAGAAAAAGCGTTGCAAGCCCTTTTCGCCCATCCAAAAGTGCCCCCAAAGGAAGGCTTTGGGTACAAGTGAACTCCCCAGGGGAGCCTTTACGCAGCCCCACATGCAACTGGACCCTCCGGGTTCGCTGTTCCTGAGCAAACCTAAACGTAGCCCTAGCCGGCATCGGAGACGAGTGAAAAATCAGGCCCCAGGAAATGCGTTGCGAGCCCCTTTGGACAATCCAAAAGTACCCCCAAAGGAAGGCTTTGGGTACAAGAGAACTCCCCAGGGGAGCCTTTACGCAGCCCCACATGCAACTGGACCCTCCGGGTTCGCTGTTTCCGAGCATCCCTAAACATAACACTAGCCGGCATGGGAGCAGACTGAAAAATCAGGCGCCAGGAAATGCGTTGCGAGCCCATTTTGCCCATCCAAAAGTGCCCCCAAAGGAAGGCTTTGGGTACAAGAGAACTCCCCAGGGGAGCCTTTACGCAGCCCCACATGCAACTGGACCCTCCGGGTTCGCTGTTTCCGAGCATCCCTAAACATAGCCCTAGCCGGCATCGAAGACGACTGAAAAATCAGGCCCCAGGAAATGCGTTGCAAGCCCTTTTCGCCCATCCAAAAGTGCCCCCAAAGGAAGGCTTTGGGTACAAGAGAACTCCCCAGGGGAGCCTTTACGCAGCCCCACATGCAACTGGACCCTCCGGGTTCGCTGTTCCTGAGCAAAGCTAAATGTAGCCCTAGCCGTCATCGGAGACGAGTGAAAAATCAGGCCCCAGGAAATGCGTTGCGAGCCCTTTTTGCCCATCCAAAAGTGCCCCCAAAGGAAGGCTTTGGGTACAAGAGAACTCCCCAGGGGAGCCTTTACGCAGCCCCACATGCAACTGGACCCTCCGGGTTCGATTTTTCCGAGCATCCCTAAACATAGCCATAACCGGCATGGGAGAAGACTGAAAAACCGGGCCCCAGAAAAAGCGTTGCAAGCCCTTTTCGCCCATCCAAAAGTGCCCCCAAAGGAAGGCTTTGGGTACAAGTGAACTCCCCAGGGGAGCCTTTACGCAGCCCCACATGCAACTGGACCCTCCGGGTTCGCTGTTCCTGAGCAAACCTAAACGTAGCCCTAGCCGGCATCGGAGACGAGTGAAAAATCAGGCCCCAGGAAATGCGTTGCGAGCCCCTTTGGACAATCCAAAAGTACCCCCAAAGGAAGGCTTTGGGTACAAGAGAACTCCCCAGGGGAGCCTTTACGCAGCCCCACATGCAACTGGACCCTCCGGGTTCGCTGTTTCCGAGCATCCCTAAACATAACACTAGCCGGCATGGGAGCAGACTGAAAAATCAGGCGCCAGGAAATGCGTTGCGAGCCCTTTTCGCCCATCCAATAGTGCCCCCAAAGGAAGGCTTTGGGTACAAGAGAACTCCCCAGGGGAGCCTTTACGCAGCCCCACATGCAACTGGACCCTCCGGGTTCTATTTTTCCGAGCAACCCTAAACATAGCCCTAGCCGGCATCGAAGACGACTGAAAAATCAGGCCCCAGGAAATGCGTTCCAAGCCCTTTTTGCCTATCCAAACGTACCCCCAAAGGAAGGCTTTGGGTACAAGAGAACTCCCCAGGGGAGCCTTTACGCAGCCCCACATGCAATTGGACCCTCCGGGTTTGCTGTTCCTGAGCAAACCTAAACGTAGCCCTAGCCGTCATCGGAGACGAGTGAAAAATCAGGCCCCAGGAAATGCGTTGCGAGCCCCTTTGGACCATCCAAAAGTGTCACCAAAGGAAGGCTTTGGGTACAAGAGAACTCCCCAGGAGAGCCTTTACGCAGCCCCACATGCAACTGGACCCTCCGGGTTCGCTGTTTCCGAGCATCCCTAAACATAGCCCTAGCCAGCATCGAAGACGACTGAAAAATCAGGCCCCAGGAAATGCGTTCCAAGCCCTTTTCGCCCATCCAAAAGTACCCCCAAAGGAAGGCTTTGGGTACAAGAGAACTCCCCAGGGGAGCCTTTACGCAGCCCCACATGCAACTGGACCCTCCGGGTTCGCTGTTCCTGAGCAAACCTAAACGTAGCCCTAGCCGTCATCGGAGACGAGTGAAAAATCAGGCCCCAGGAAATGCGTTGCGAGCCCTTTTTGCCCATCCAAAAGTGCCCCCAAAGGAAGGCTTTGGGTACAAGAGAACTCCCCAGGGGAGCCTTTACGCAGCCCCACATGCAACTGGACCCTCCGGGTTCGATTTTTCCGAGCATCCCTAAACATAGCCATAGCCGGCATGGGAGAAGACTGAAAAACCGGGCCCCAGAAAAAGCGTTGCAAGCCCTTTTCGCCCATCCAAAAGTGCCCCCAAAGGAAGGCTTTGGGTACAAGTGAACTCCCCAGGGGAGCCTTTACGCAGCCCCACATGCAACTGGACCCTCTGGGTTCGCTGTTCCTGAGCAAACCTAAACGTAGCCCTAGCCGGCATCGGAGAAGACTGAAAAATCAGGCCCCAGGAAATGCGTTGCGAGCCCCTTTGGACAATCCAAAAGTACCCCCAAAGGAAGGCTTTGGGTACAAGAGAACTCCCCAGGGGAGCCTTTACGCAGCCCCACATGCAACTGGACCCTCCGGGTTCGCTGTTTCCGAGCATCCCTAAACATAGCCCTAGCCGTCATCGGAGACGAGTGAAAAATCAGGCCCCAGGAAATGCGTTGCGAGCCCTTTTTGCCCATCCAAAAGTGCCCCCAAAGGAAGGCTTTGGGTACAAGAGAACTCCCCAGGGGAGCCTTTACGCAGCCCCACATGCAACTGGACCCTCCGGGTTCGCTGTTCCTGAGCAAAGCTAAATGTAGCCCTAGCCTTCATCGGAGACGAGTGAAAAATCAGGCCCCAGGAAATGCGTTGCGAGCCCTTTTTGCCCATCCAAAAGTGCCCCCAAAGGAAGGCTTTGGGTACAAGAGAACTCCCCAGGGGAGCCTTTACGCAGCCCCACATGCAACTGGACCCTCCGGGTTCGATTTTTCCGAGCATTCCTAAGCATAACCCTAGCTGGCATCGAAGACGAGTGAAAAATCAGGCCCCAGGAAATGCGTTGCGAGCCCTTTTCGCCCATCCAATAGTGCCCCCAAAGGAAGGCTTTGGGTACAAGAGAACTCCCCAGGGGAGCCTTTACGCAGCCCCACATGCAACTGGACCCTCCGGGTTCGCTGTTTCCGAGCATCCCTAAACATAACACTAGCCGGCATGGGAGCAGACTGAAAAATCAGGCGCCAGGAAATGCGTTGCGAGCCCGTTTTGCCCATCCAAAAGTGCCCCCAAAGGAAGGCTTTGGGTACAAGAGAACTCCCCAGGGGAGCCTTTACGCAGCCCCACATGCAACTGGACCCTTCGGGTTCGCTGTTTCCGAGCATCCCTAAACATAACACTAGCCGGCACGGGAGCAGACTGAAAAATCAGGCGCCAGGAAATGCGTTGCGAGCCCTTTTCGCCCATCCAAAAGTGCCCCCAAAGGAAGGCTTTGGGTACAAGAGAACTCCCCAGGGGAGCCTTTACGCAGCCCCACATGCAACTGGACCCTCCGGGTTCTATTTTTCCGAGCAACCCTAAACATAGCCCTAGCCGTCATCGAAGACGACTGAAAAATCAGGCCCCAGGAAATGCGTTCCAAGCCCTTTTTGCCTCTCCAAACGTACCCCCAAAGGAAGGCTTTGGGTACAAGAGAACTCCCCAGGGGAGCCTTTACGCAGCCCCACATGCAATTGGACCCTCCGGGTTTGCTGTTCCTGAGCAAACCTAAACGTAGCCCTAGCCGTCATCGGAGACGAGTGAAAAATCAGGCCCCAGGAAATGCGTTGCGAGCCCCTTTGGACCATCCAAAAGTGTCACCAAAGGAAGGCTTTGGGTACAAGAGAACTCCCCAGGGGAGCCTTTACGCAGCCCCACATGCAACTGGACCCTCCGGGTTCGCTGTTTCCGAGCATCCCTAAACATAGCCCTAGCCAGCATCGAAGACGACTGAAAAATCAGGCCCCAGGAAATGCGTTGCGAGCCCTTTTCGCTCATCCAAAAGTGCCCCCAAAGGAAGGCTTTGGGTACAAGAGAACTCCCCAGGGGAGCCTTTACGCAGCCCCACATGCAACTGGACCCTCCGGGTTCGCTGTTCCTGAGCAAACCTAAACGTAGCCCTAGCCGTCATCGGAGACGAGTGAAAAATCAGGCCCCAGGAAATGCGTTGCGAGCCCTTTTTGCCCATCCAAAAGTGCCCCCAAAGGAAGGCTTTGGGTACAAGAGAACTCCCCAGGGGAGCCTTTACGCAGCCCCACATGCAACTGGACCCTCCGGGTTCGATTTTTCCGAGCATCCCTAAACATAGCCATAGCCGGCATGGGAGAAGACTGAAAAACCGGGCCCCAGAAAAAGCGTTGCAAGCCCTTTTCTCCCATCCAAAAGTGCCCCCAAAGGAAGGCTTTGGGTACAAGTGAACTCCCCAGGGGAGCCTTTACGCAGCCCCACATGCAACTGGACCCTCCGGGTTCGCTGTTCCTGAGCAAACCTAAACGTAGCCCTAGCCGTCATCGGAGACGAGTGAAAAATCAGGCCCCAGGAAATGCGTTGCGAGCCCCTTTGGACAATCCAAAAGTACCCCCAAAGGAAGGCTTTGGGTACAAGAGAACTCCCCAGGGGAGCCTTTACGCAGCCCCACATGCAACTGGACCCTCCGGGTTCGCTGTTTCCGAGCATCCCTAAACATAGCCCTAGCCAGCATCGAAGACGACTGAAAAATCAGGCCCCAGGAAATGTGTTCCGAGCCCTTTTCGCCTATCCAAAAGTGCCCCCAAAGGAAGGCTTTGGGTACAAGAGAACTCCCCAGGGGAGCCTTTACGCAGCCCCACATGCAACTGGACCCTCTGGGTTTGCTGTTTCCGAGCATCCCTAAACATAACACTAGCCGGCATGGGAGCAGACTGAAAAATCAGGCGCCAGGAAATGCGTTGCGAGCCCCTTTGGACCATCCAAAATTGCCCCCAAGGGAAGGCTTTGGGTACAAGAGAACTCCCCAGGGGAGCCTTTACGCAGCCCCACATGCAACTGGACCCTCCGGGTTCGCTGTTTCCGAGCATCCCTAAACATAGCCCTAGCCGTCATCGGAGACGAGTGAAAAATCAGGCCCCAGGAAATGCGTTGCGAGCCCTTTTCTCCCATCCAAAAGTGCCCCCAAAGGAAGGCTTTGGGTACAAGAGAACTCCCCAGGGGAGCCTTTACGCAGCCCCACATGCAACTGGACCCTCCGGGTTCGCTGTTCCTGAGCAAAGCTAAATGTAGCCCTAGCCGTCATCGGAGACGAGTGAAAAATCAGGCCCCAGGAAATGCGTTGCGAGCCCTTTTTGCCCATCCAAAAGTGCCCCCAAAGGAAGGCTTTGGGTACAAGAGAACTCCCCAGGGGAGCCTTTACGCAGCCCCACATGCAACTGGACCCTCCGGGTTCGATTTTTCCGAGCATTCCTAAGCATAACCCTAGCCGGCATCGAAGACGAGTGAAAAATCAGGCCCCAGGAAATGCGTTGCGAGCCCTTTTCGCCGATCCAAAAGTGCCCCCAAAGGAAGGCTTTGGGTACAAGAGAACTCCCCAGGGGAGCCTTTACGCAGCCCCACATGCAACTGGACCCTCCGGGTTTGCTGTTTCCGAGCATCCCTAAACATAACACTAGCCGGTATGGGAGCAGACTGAAAAATCAGGCGCCAGGAAATGCGTTGCGAGCCCTTTTCGCCCATCCAAAAGTGCCCCCAAAGGAAGGCTTTGGGTACAAGAGAACTCCCCAGGGGAGCCTTTACGCAGCCCCACATGCAACTGGACCCTCCGGGTTCTATTTTTCCGAGCAACGCTAAACATAGCCCTAGCCGTCATCGAAGACGACTGAAAAATCAGGCCCCAGGAAATGCGTTCCAAGCCCTTTTTGCCCATCCAAAATTACCCCCAAAGGAAGTCTTTGGGTACAAGAGAACTCCCCAGGGGAGCCTTTACGCAGCCCCACATGCAACTGGACCCTCCGGGTTTGCTGTTCCTGAGCAAACCTAAACATAGCCCTAGCCGTCATCGAAGACGACTGAAAAATCAGGCCCCAGGAAATGCGTTGCGAGCCCTTTCCGCCCATCCAAAAGTGCCCCCAAAGGAAGGCTTTGGGTACAAGAGAACTCCCCAGGGGAGCCTTTACGCAGCCCCACATGCAACTGGACCCTCCGGGTTCGCTGTTCCTGAGCAAACCTAAACGTAGCCCTAGCCGTCATCGGAGACGAGTGAAAAATCAGGCCCCAGGAAATGCGTTGCGAGCCCGTTTTGCCCATCAAAACGTGCCCCCAAAGGAAGGCTTTGGGTACAAGAGAACTCCCCAGGGGAGCCTTTACGCAGCCCCACATGCAACTGGACCCTCCGGGTTCGATTTTTCCGAGCAACCCTAAACATAGCCATAGCCGGCATGGGAGAAGACTGAAAAACCGGGCCCCAGAAAAAGCGTTGCAAGCCCTTTTCGCCCATCCAAAAGTGCCCCCAAAGGAAGGCTTTGGGTACAAGAGAACTCCCCAGGGGAGCCTTTACGCAGCCCCACATGCAACTGGACCCTCCGGGTTCGATTTTTCCGAGCATTCCTAAGCATAACCCTAGCTGGCATCGAAGACGAGTGAAAAATCAGGCCCCAGGAAATGCGTTGCGAGCCCTTTTCGCCCATCCAATAGTGCCCCCAAAGGAAGGCTTTGGGTACAAGAGAACTCCCCAGGGGAGCCTTTACGCAGCCCCACATGCAACTGGACCCTCCGGGTTCGCTGTTTCCGAGCATCCCTAAACATAGCCCTAGCCGGCATGGGAGCAGACTGAAAAATCAGGCCCCAGGAAATGCGTTGCGAGCCCGTTTTGCCCATCCAAAAGTGCCCCCAAAGGAAGGCTTTGGGTACAAGAGAACTCCCCAGGGGAGCCTTTACGCAGCCCCACATGCAACTGGACCCTTCGGGTTCGCTGTTTCCGAGCATCCCTAAACATAACACTAGCCGGCACGGGAGCAGACTGAAAAATCAGGCGCCAGGAAATGCGTTGCGAGCCCTTTTCGCCCATCCAAAAGTGCCCCCAAAGGAAGGCTTTGGGTACAAGAGAACTCCCCAGGGGAGCCTTTACGCAGCCCCACATGCAACTGGACCCTCCGGGTTCTATTTTTCCGAGCAACCCTAAACATAGCCCTAGCCGTCATCGAAGACGACTGAAAAATCAGGCCCCAGGAAATGCGTTCCAAGCCCTTTTTGCCTCTCCAAACGTACCCCCAAAGGAAGGCTTTGGGTACAAGAGAACTCCCCAGGGGAGCCTTTACGCAGCCCCACATGCAATTGGACCCTCCGGGTTTGCTGTTCCTGAGCAAACCTAAACGTAGCCCTAGCCGTCATCGGAGACGAGTGAAAAATCAGGCCCCAGGAAATGCGTTGCGAGCCCCTTTGGACCATCCAAAAGTGTCACCAAAGGAAGGCTTTGGGTACAAGAGAACTCCCCAGGGGAGCCTTTACGCAGCCCCACATGCAACTGGACCCTCCGGGTTCGCTGTTTCCGAGCATCCCTAAACATAGCCCTAGCCAGCATCGAAGACGACTGAAAAATCAGGCCCCAGGAAATGCGTTGCGAGCCCTTTTCGCTCATCCAAAAGTGCCCCCAAAGGAAGGCTTTGGGTACAAGAGAACTCCCCAGGGGAGCCTTTACGCAGCCCCACATGCAACTGGACCCTCCGGGTTCTATTTTTCCGAGCAACGCTAAACATAGCCCTAGCCGTCATCGAAGACGACTGAAAAATCAGGCCCCAGGAAATGCGTTCCAAGCCCTTTTTGCCCATCCAAACGTACCCCCAAAGGAAGTCTTTGGGTACAAGAGAACTCCCCAGGGGAGCCTTTACGCAGCCCCACATGCAACTGGACCCTCCGGGTTTGCTGTTCCTGAGCAAACCTAAACATAGCCCTAGCCGTCATCGAAGACGACTGAAAAATCAGGCCCCAGGAAATGCGTTGCGAGCCCTTTCCGCCCATCCAAAAGTGCCCCCAAAGGAAGGCTTTGGGTACAAGAGAACTCCCCAGGGGAGCCTTTACGCAGCCCCACATGCAATTGGACCCTCTGGGTTCGATTTTTCCGAGCAACCCTAAACATAGCCATAGCCGGCATGGGAGAAGACTGAAAAACCGGGCCCCAGAAAAAGCGTTGCAAGCCCTTTTCGCCCATCCAAAAGTGCCCCCAAAGGAAGGCTTTGGGTACAAGAGAACTCCCCAGGGGAGCCTTTACGCAGCCCCACATGCAACTGGACCCTCCGGGTTTGCTGTTCCTGAGCAAACCTAAACATAGCCCTAGCCGTCATCGGACACGAGTGAAAAATGAGGCCCCAGGAAATGCGTTGCGAGCCCCTTTGGACCATCCAAAAGTGCCCCCAAAGGAAGGCTTTGGGTACAAGAGAACTCCCCAGGGGAGCCTTTACGCAGCCCCACATGCAAATGGACCGTCCGGGTTCGCTGTTCCTGAGCAAACCTAAACGTAGCCCTAGCCGTCATCGGAGACGAGTGAAAAATCAGGCCCCAGGAAATGCGTTGCGAGCCCATTTGGACCATCCAAAAGTGCCCCCAAAGGAAGGCTTTGGGTACAAGTGAACTCCCCAGGGGAGCCTTTACGCAGCCCCACATGCAACTGGACCCTCCGGGTTCGCTGTTTCCGAGCATCCCTAAACATAGCCCTAGCCGGCATCGAAGACGACTGAAAAATCAGGCCCCAGGAAATGCGTTGTGAGCCCTTTTTGCCCATCCCAAAGTGCCCCCAAAGGAAGGCTTTGGGTACAAGAGAACTCCCCAGGGGAGCCTTTACGCAGCCCCACATGCAACTGGACCCTCCGGGTTCGATTTTTCCGAGCATCCCTAAACATAGCCCTAGCCGGCATGGGAGAAGACTGAAAAACCGGGCCCCAGAAAAAGCGTTGCACGCCCTTTTCGCCCATCCAAAAGTGCCCCCAAAGGAAGGCTTTGGGTACAAGAGAACTCCCCAGGGGAGCCTTTATGCAGCCCCACATGCAACTGGACCCTCCGTGTTCGCTGTTTCCGAAGATCCCTAAACATAGCCCTAGCCGGCATCGAAGGCAACTGTTAAACCCGGATCTAATCCTCACCATAACCCTAACCCTAACCCTAACCCTAACCCTAACCCTAACCCTAACCCTAACCCTAACCCTAACCCTAACCCTAACCCTAACCCTAACCCTAACCCTAACCCTAACCCTAACCCTAACCCTAACCCTAACCCTAACCCTAACCCTAAACCAGATCTAACATTAACCCTAACCCTAACACTACACCTAACCCTAACCCTAACCCTAACCCTAACCCTAACCCTAACCCTAACCTAACCCTAATCCTAACCCTAACCCTGAGCCTCACCCTAACCCTAACCCTAACCCTAACCCTAACCCTAAACAGGATCTAACCCTAACCCTAACCCTAACCCTAAATCTAACCCTAACCCTAACCCGTATCTAACCCTAACACTAACCCCCTAAACCTAAACCTAACCCTAACCCTAACCCTATACCTAACCCTAACCCTAAACCTCACCCTAAATCTAACCCTAACCCTCACACTAACGCTAACCCTAACCCTAACCCTAACCCTAACCCTAACCTTAACCCTAACCCTAACCCTAA
>NC_092603.1:120000-137500 GCF_047663525.1 Anas platyrhynchos
TGGGAGAAGACTGAAAAACCGGGCCCCAGAAAACGCGTTGCTAGCCTCTTTTGCCCATCGAAAAGTGCCCCCAAAGGAAGGCTTTGGGTACAAGTGAACTCCCCAGGGGAGCCTTTACGCAGCCCCACATGCAACTGGACCCTCCGGGTTCGATTTTTCCGAGCATCCCTAAACATAGCCCTAGCCGGCATGGGAGAAGACGACTGAAAAATCAGGCCCCAGGAAATGCGTTGCGAGCCCTTTTCGCCCATCCCAAAGTGCCCCCAAAGGAAGGCTTTGGGTACAAGAGAACTCCCCAGGGGAGCCTTTATGCAGCCCCACATGCAACTGGACCCTCCGGGTTCGCTGTTCCTGAGCAAACCTAAACGTAGCCCTAGCCGTCATCGGAGACGAGTGAAAAATCAGGCCCCAGGAAATGCGTTGCGAGCCCCTTTGGACCATCCCAAAGTGCCCCCAAAGGAAGGCTTTGGGTACAAGTGAACTCCCCAGGGGAGCCTTTACACAGCCCCACATGCAACTGGACCCTCCGGGTTCGCTGTTTCCGAGCATCCCTAAACATAGCCCTAGCCGGCATCGAAGACGACTGAAAAATCAGGCCCCAGGAAATGCGTTGCGAGCCCTTTTTGCCCATCCAAAAGTGCCCCCAAAGGAAGGCTTTGGGTACAAGTGAACTCCCCAGGGGAGCCTTTACGCAGCCCCACATGCAACTGGACCCTCCGGGTTCGCTGTTCCTGAGCAAACCTAAACGTAGCCCTAGCCGTCATCGGAGACGAGTGAAAAATCAGGCCCCAGGAAATGCGTTGCGAGCCCCTTTGGACCATCCAAAAGTGCCCCCAAAGGAAGGCTTTGGGTACAAGAGAACTCCCCAGGGGAGCCTTTACGCAGCCCCACATGCATCTGGACCCTCCGGGTTCGCTGTTCCCGAGCATCCCTTAACATAGCCCTAGCCCGCATGGGAGATAACGACTGAAAAATGAGGCCCCAGGAAATGCGTTCCGAGCCCTTTTCGCCCATCCAAAAGTGCCCCCAAAGGAAGGCATTGGGTACAAGAGACCTCCCCAGGGGAGCCTTTATGCAGCCCCACATGCAACTGGACCCTCCGGGTTCGCTGTTTCCGAGCAACCCTAAATATAGCACTAGCCGGCAATCGAGAAGACTGAAAAACCGGGCCCCAGAAAAAGCGTTGCAAGCCCCTTTGGACCATCCAAAAGTGTCACCAAAGGAAGGCTTTGGGTACAAGAGAACTCCCCAGGGGAGCCTTTACGCAGCCCCACATGCAACTGGACCCTCCGGGTTCGCTGTTCCTGAGCAAACCTAAACGTAGCCCTAGCCGGCATCGGAGAAGACTGAAAAATCAGGCCCCAGGAAATGCGTTGCGAGCCCCTGTGGACCATCCCAAAGTGCCCCCAAAGGAAGGCTTTGGGTACAAGAGAACTCCCCAGGGGAGCCTTTACGCAGCCCCACATGCAACTGGACCCTCCGGGTTCGTTTTTTCCGAGCAAACCTAAACGTAGCCCTAGCCGGCATCGGAGACGAGTGAAAAATCAGGCCCCAGGAAATGCGTTGCGAGCCCTTTTCTCCCATCCCAAAGTGCCCCCAACGGAAGGCTTTGGGTACAAGAGAACTCCCCAGGGGAGCCTTTACGCAGCCCCACATGCAACTGGACCCTCCGGGTTCGCTGTTCCTGAGCAAACCTAAACGTAGCCTTAGCCGGCATCGGAGAAGACTGAAAAATCAGGCCCCAGGAAATGAGTTGCGAGCCCCTTTGGACCATCCAAAAGTGCCCCAAAAGGAAGGCTTTGGGTACAAGTGAACTCCCCAGGGGAGCCTTTACGCAGCCCCACATGCAACTGGACCCTCCGGGTTCGCTGTTTCCGAGCATCCCTAAACATAGCCCTAGCCGGCATCGAAGACGACTGAAAAATCAGGCCCCAGGAAATGCGTTGCGAGCCCTTTTCTCCCATCCAAAAGTGCCCCCAAAGGAAGGCTTTGGGTACAAGAGAACTCCCCAGGGGAGCCTTTACGCAGCCCCACATGCAACTGGACCCTCCGGGTTCGCTGTTCCTGAGCAAACCTAAACGTAGCCCTAGCCGTCATCGGAGAAGACTGAAAAATCAGGCCCCAGGAAATGCGTTGCGAGCCCCTTTGGACCATCCAAAAGTGCCCCCAAAGGAAGGCTTTGGGTACAAGAGAACTCCCCAGGGGAGCCTTTACACAGCCCCACATGCAACTGGACCCTCCGGGTTCGATTTTTCCGAGCAAACCTAAACGTAGCCCTAGCCGGCATCGGAGACGAGTGAAAAATCAGGCCCCAGGAAATGCGTTGCGAGCCCTTTTTGCCCATCCAAAATTGCCCCCAAAGGAAGGCTTTGGGTACAAGTGAACTCCCCAGGGGAGCCTTTACGCAGCCCCACATGCAACTGGACCCTCCGGGTTCGCTGTTTCCGAGCATCCCTAAACATAGCCCTAGCCGGCATCGAAGACGACTGAAAAATCAGGCCCCAGGAAATGCGTTGCGAACCCTTTTTGCCCATCCAAAAGTGCCCCCAAAGGAAGGCTTTGGGTACAAGTGAACTCCCCAGGGGAGCCTTTACGCAGCCCCACATGCAACTGGACCCTCCGGGTTCGCTGTTCCTGAGCAAACCTAAACGTAGCCCTAGCCGTCATCGGAGACGAGTGAAAAATCAGGCCCCAGGAAATGCGTTGCGAGCCCTTTTCTCCCATCCAAAAGTGCCCCCAAAGGAAGGCTTTGGGTACAAGAGAACTCCCCAGGGGAGCCTTTACGCAGCCCCACATGCATCTGGACCCTCCGGGTTCGCTGTTTCGGAGCATCCCTTAACATAGCCCTAGCCGGCATGGGAGATGACGACTGAAAAATCAGGCCCCAGGAAATGCGTTCCGAGCCCTTTTCGCCCATCCAAAAGTGCCCCCAAAGGAAGGCTTTGGGTACAAGAGAACTCCCCAGGGGAGCCTTTATGCAGCCCCACATGCAACTGGACCCTCCGGGTTCGCTGTTTCCGAGCAACCCTAAATATAGCACTAGCCGGCAATCGAGAAGACTGAAAAACCGGGCCCCAGAAAAAGCGTTGCAAGCCCCTTTGGACCATCCAAAAGTGTCACCAAAGGAAGGCTTTGGGTACAAGAGAACTCCCCAGGGGAGCCTTTACGCAGCCCCACATGCAACTGGACCCTCCGGGTTCGCTGTTCCTGAGCAAACCTAAACGTAGCCCTAGCCGGCATCGGAGAAGACTGAAAAATCAGGCCCCAGGAAATGCGTTGCGAGCCCCTGTGGACCATCCCAAAGTGCCCCCAAAGGAAGGCTTTGGGTACAAGAGAACTCCACAGGGGAGCCTTTACGCAGCCCCACATGCAACTGGACCCTCCGGGTTCGCTGTTTCCGAGCATCCCTAAACATAGCCCTAGCCGTCATCGGAGACGAGTGAACAATCAGGCCCCAGGAAATGCGTTGCGAGCCCTTTTCTCCCATCCCAAAGTGCCCCCAAAGGAAGGCTTTGGGTACAAGAGAACTCCCCAGGGGAGCCTTTACGCAGCCCCACATGCAACTGGACCCTCCGGGTTCTATTTTTCCGAGCAACCCTAAACATAGCCCTAGCCGTCATCGAAGACGACTGAAAAATCAGGCCCCAGGAAATGCGTTCCAAGCCCTTTTTGCCTCTCCAAACGTACCCCCAAAGGAAGGCTTTGGGTACAAGTGAACTCCCCAGGGGAGCCTTTACGCAGCCCCACATGCAACTGGACCCTCCGGGTTCGCTGTTTCCGAGCATCCCTAAATACAGCCCTAGCTGGCATCGAAGACGACTGAAAAATCAGGCCCCAGGAAATGCGTTGCGAGCCCTTTTCGCCCATCCCAAAGTGCCCCCAAAGGAAGGCTTTGGGTACAAGAGAACTCCCCAGGGGAGCCTTTATGCAGCCCCACATGCAACTGGACCCTCCGGGTTCGCTGTTCCTGAGCAAACCTAAACGTAGCCCTAGCCGTCATCGGAGACGAGTGAAAAATCAGGCCCCAGGAAATGCGTTGCGAGCCCCTTTGGACCATCCCAAAGTGCCCCCAAAGGAAGGCTTTGGGTACAAGTGAACTCCCCAGGGGAGCCTTTACACAGCCCCACATGCAACTGGACCCTCCGGGTTCGCTGTTTCCGAGCATCCCTAAACATAGCCCTAGCCGGCATCGAAGACGACTGAAAAATCAGGCCCCAGGAAATGCGTTGCGAGCCCTTTTCTCCCATCCCAAAGTGCCCCCAACGGAAGGCTTTGGGTACAAGAGAACTCCCCAGGGGAGCCTTTACGCAGCCCCACATGCAACTGGACCCTCCGGGTTCGCTGTTCCTGAGCAAACCTAAACGTAGCCCTAGCCGGCATCGGAGAAGACTGAAAAATCAGGCCCCAGGAAATGAGTTGCGAGCCCCTTTGGACCATCCAAAAGTGCCCCAAAAGGAAGGCTTTGGGTACAAGTGAACTCCCCAGGGGAGCCTTTACGCAGCCCCACATGCAACTGGACCCTCCGGGTTCGCTGTTTCCGAGCATCCCTAAACATAGCCCTAGCCGGCATCGAAGACGACTGAAAAATCAGGCCCCAGGAAATGCGTTGCGAGCCCTTTTCTCCCATCCAAAAGTGCCCCCAAAGGAAGGCTTTGGGTACAAGAGAACTCCCCAGGGGAGCCTTTACGCAGCCCCACATGCAACTGGACCCTCCGGGTTCGCTGTTCCTGAGCAAACCTAAACGTAGCCCTAGCCGTCATCGGAGAAGACTGAAAAATCAGGCCCCAGGAAATGCGTTGCGAGCCCCTTTGGACCATCCAAAAGTGCCCCCAAAGGAAGGCTTTGGGTACAAGAGAACTCCCCAGGGGAGCCTTTACACAGCCCCACATGCAACTGGACCCTCCGGGTTCGATTTTTCCGAGCAAACCTAAACGTAGCCCTAGCCGGCATCGGAGACGAGTGAAAAATCAGGCCCCAGGAAATGCGTTGCGAGCCCTTTTTGCCCATCCAAAATTGCCCCCAAAGGAAGGCTTTGGGTACAAGTGAACTCCCCAGGGGAGCCTTTACGCAGCCCCACATGCAACTGGACCCTCCGGGTTCGCTGTTTCCGAGCATCCCTAAACATAGCCCTAGCCGGCATCGAAGACGACTGAAAAATCAGGCCCCAGGAAATGCGTTGCGAACCCTTTTTGCCCATCCAAAAGTGCCCCCAAAGGAAGGCTTTGGGTACAAGTGAACTCCCCAGGGGAGCCTTTACGCAGCCCCACATGCAACTGGACCCTCCGGGTTCGCTGTTCCTGAGCAAACCTAAACGTAGCCCTAGCCGTCATCGGAGACGAGTGAAAAATCAGGCCCCAGGAAATGCGTTGCGAGCCCTTTTCTCCCATCCAAAAGTGCCCCCAAAGGAAGGCTTTGGGTACAAGAGAACTCCCCAGGGGAGCCTTTACGCAGCCCCACATGCATCTGGACCCTCCGGGTTCGCTGTTTCCGAGCATCCCTTAACATAGCCCTAGCCGGCATGGGAGATGACGACTGAAAAATCAGGCCCCAGGAAATGCGTTCCGAGCCCTTTTCGCCCATCCAAAAGTGCCCCCAAAGGAAGGCTTTGGGTACAAGAGAACTCCCCAGGGGAGCCTTTATGCAGCCCCACATGCAACTGGACCCTCCGGGTTCGCTGTTTCCGAGCAACCCTAAATATAGCACTAGCCGGCAATCGAGAAGACTGAAAAACCGGGCCCCAGAAAAAGCGTTGCAAGCCCCTTTGGACCATCCAAAAGTGTCACCAAAGGAAGGCTTTGGGTACAAGAGAACTCCCCAGGGGAGCCTTTACGCAGCCCCACATGCAACTGGACCCTCCGGGTTCGCTGTTCCTGAGCAAACCTAAACGTAGCCCTAGCCGGCATCGGAGAAGACTGAAAAATCAGGCCCCAGGAAATGCGTTGCGAGCCCCTGTGGACCATCCCAAAGTGCCCCCAAAGGAAGGCTTTGGGTACAAGAGAACTCCCCAGGGGAGCCTTTACGCAGCCCCACATGCAACTGGACCCTCCGGGTTCTATTTTTCCGAGCAACCCTAAACATAGCCCTAGCCGTCATCGAAGACGACTGAAAAATCAGGCCCCAGGAAATGCGTTCCAAGCCCTTTTTGCCTCTCCAAACGTACCCCCAAAGGAAGGCTTTGGGTACAAGTGAACTCCCCAGGGGAGCCTTTACGCAGCCCCACATGCAACTGGACCCTCCGGGTTCGCTGTTTCCGAGCATCCCTAAATATAGCCCTAGCTGGCATCGAAGACGACTGAAAAATCAGGCCCCAGGAAATGCGTTGCGAGCCCTTTTCTCCCATCCAAAAGTGCCCCCAAAGGAAGGCTTTGGGTACAAGAGAACTCCCCAGGGGAGCCTTTACGCAGCCCCACATGCAACTGGACCCTCCGGGTTCGCTGTTCCCGAGCAAACCTAAACGTAGCCCTAGCCGTCATCGGAGACGAGTGAAAAATCAGGCCCCAGGAAATGCGTTGCGAGCCCCTTTGGACCATCCAAAAGTGCCCCCAAAGGAAGGCTTTGGGTACAAGAGAACTCCCCAGGGGAGCCTTTACGCAGCCCCACATGCAACTGGACCCTCCGGGTTCGATTTTTCCGAGCAAACCTAAACGTAGCCCTAGCCGGCATCGGAGACGAGTGAAAAATCAGGCCCCAGGAAATGCGTTGCGAGCCCTTTTTGCCCATCCAAAATTGCCCCCAAAGGAAGGCTTTGGGTACAAGTGAACTCCCCAGGGGAGCCTTTACGCAGCCCCACATGCAACTGGACCCTCCGGGTTCGCTGTTTCCGAGCATCCCTAAACATAGCCCTAGCCGTCATCGGAGACGAGTGAAAAATCAGGCCCCAGGAAATGCGTTGCGAGCCCTTTTTGCCCATCCAAAAGTGCCCCCAAAGGAAGGCTTTCGGTACAAGTGAACTCCCCAGGGGAGCCTTTACGCAGCCCCACATGCAACTGGACCCTCCGGGTTCGCTGTTCCTGAGCAAACCTAAACGTAGCCCTAGCCGTCATCGGAGACGAGTGAAAAATCAGGCCCCAGGAAATGCGTTGCGAGCCCTTTTCTCCCATCCAAAAGTGACCCCAAAGGAAGGCTTTGGGTACAAGAGAACTCCCCAGGGGAGCCTTTACGCAGCCCCACATGCATCTGGACCCTCCGGGTTCGCTGTTTCCGAGCATCCCTTAACATAGCCCTAGCCGGCATGGGAGATGACGACTGAAAAATCAGGCCCCAGGAAATGCGTTGCGAGCCCCTTTGGACCATCCCAAAGTGCCCCCAAAGGAAGGCTTTGGGTACAAGTGAACTCCCCACGGGAGCCTTTACGCAGCCCCACATGCAACTGGACCCTCCGGGTTCGCTGTTCCTGAGCAAACCTAAACGTAGCCCTAGCCGTCATCGGAGACGACTGAAAAATCAGGCCCCAGGAAATGCGTTGCGAGCCCATTTGGACCATCCAAAAGTGCCCCCAAAGGAAGGCTTTGGGTACAAGAGAACTCCCCAGGGGAGCCTTTACGCAGCCCCACATGCAACTGGACCCTCCGGGTTCGCTGTTCCTGAGCAAACCTAAACATAGCCCTAGCCTTCATGCGAAAAGACTGAAAAACCGGGCCCCAGAAAAAGCGTTGCGAGCCCCTTTGGACCATCCAAAAGTGCCCCCAAAGGAAGGCTTTGGGTACAAGAGAACTCCCCAGGGGAGCCTTTACGCAGCCCCACATGCAACTGGACCCTCCGGGTTCGCTGTTCCTGAGCAAACCTAAACGTAGCCCTAGCCGTCATCGGAGACGAGTGAAAAATCAGGCCCCAGGAAATGCGTTGCGAGCCCCTTGGACCATCCCAAAGTGCCCCCAAAGGAAGGCTTTGGGTACAAGAGAACTCCCCAGGGGAGCCTTTACGCAGCCCCACATGCAACTGGACCCTCCGGGTTCGCTGTTCCTGAGCAAACCTAAACGTAGCCCTAGCCGGCATCGGAGACGAGTGAAAAATCAGGCCCCAGGAAATGCGTTGCGAGCCCTTTTCTCCCATCCCAAAGTGCCCCCAAAGGAAGGCTTTGGGTACAAGATAACTCCCCAGGGGAGCCTTTACGCAGCCCCAAATGCAACTGGACCCTCCGGGTTCGCTGTTCCTGAGCAAACCTAAACGTAGCCCTAGCCGGCATCGGAGAAGACTGAAAAATCAGGCCCCAGGAAATGCGTTGCGAGCCCTTTTCGCCCATCCAAAAGTGCCCCCAAAGGAAGGCTTTGGGTACAAGAGAACTCCCCAGGGGAGCCTTTACGCAGCCCCACATGCAACTGGACCCTCCGGGTTCGCTGTTTCCGAGCATCCCTAAACATAACACTAGCCGGCATGGGAGCAGACTGAAAAATCAGGCGCCAGGAAACGCGTTGCGAGCCCTTTTTGCCCATCCAAAAGTGCCCCCAAAGGAAGGCTTTGGGTACAAGAGAACTCCCCAGGGGAGCCTTTACACAGCCCCACATGCAACTGGACCCTCCGGGTTCTATTTTTCCGAGCAAACCTAAACATAGCCCTAGCCGTCATCGAAGACGACTGAAAAATCAGGCCCCAGGAAATGCGTTCCAAGCCCTTTTTGCCCATCCAAACGTACCCCCAAAGGAAGGCTTTGGGTACAAGAGAACTCCCCAGGGGAGCCTTTACGCAGCCCCACATGCAACTGGACCCTCCGGGTTTGCTGTTCCTGAGCAAACCTAAACGTAGCCCTAGCCGTCATCGGAGACGAGTGAAAAATCAGGCCCCAGGAAATGCGTTGCGAGCCCCTTTGGACCATCCAAAAGTGTCACCAAAGGAAGGCTTTGGGTACAAGAGAACTCGCCAGGGGAGCCTTTACGCAGCCCCACATGCAACTGGACCCTCCGGGTTCGCTGTTTCTGAGCATCCCTAAACATAGCCCTAGCCTGCATCGAAGACGACTGAAAAATCAGGCCCCAGGAAATGCGTTGCGAGCCCTTTTCTCCCATCCAAAAGTGCCCCCAAAGGAAGGCTTTGGGTACAAGAGAACTCCCCAGGGGAGCCTTTAGGCAGCCCCACATGCAACTGGACCCTCCGGGTTCGCTGTTTCCGAGCATCCCTAAACATAGCCCTAGCCGGCATCGAAGACGACTGAAAAATCAGGCCCCAGGAAATGCGTTGCGAGCCCTTTTCTCCCATCCAAAAGTGCCCCCAAAGGAAGGCTTTGGGTACAAGAGAACTCCCCAGGGGAGCCTTTACGCAGCCCCACATGCAACTGGACCCTCCGGGTTCGCTGTTCCTGAGCAAACCTAAACGTAGCCCTAGCCGTCATCGAAGACGAGTGAAAAATCAGGCCCCAGGAAATGCGTTGCGAGCCCTTTTTGCCCATCCAAAAGTGCCCCCAAAGGAAGGCTTTGGGTACAAGAGAACTCCCCAGGGGAGCCTTTACGCAGCCCCACATGCAACTGGACCCTCCGGGTTCGATTTTTCCGAGCATCCCTAAACATAGCCATAGCCGGCATGGGAGAAGACTGAAAAACCGGGCCCCAGAAAAAGCGTTGCAAGCCCTTTTGGCCCATCCAAAAGTGCCCCCAAAGGAAGGCTTTGGGTACAAGTGAACTCCCCAGGGGAGCCTTTACGCAGCCCCACATGCAACTGGACCCTCCGGGTTCGCTGTTCCTGAGCAAACCTAAACGTAGCCCTAGCCGGCATCGGAGACGAGTGAAAAATCAGGCCCCAGGAAATGCGTTGCGAGCCCCTTTGGACCATCCAAAAGTACCCCCAAAGGAAGGCTTTGGGTACAAGAGAACTCCCCAGGGGAGCCTTTACGCAGCCCCACATGCAACTGGACCCTCCGGGTTCGCTGTTTCCGAGCATCCCTAAACATAGCCCTAGCCAGCATCGAAGACGACTGAAAAATCAGGCCCCAGGAAATGTGTTCCGAGCCCTTTTCGCCTATCCAAAAGTGCCCCCAAAGGAAGGCTTTGGGTACAAGAGAACTCCCCAGGGGAGCCTTTACGCAGCCCCACATGCAACTGGACCCTCCGGGTTCGCTGTTCCTGAGCAAACCTAAACGTAGCCCTAGCCGTCATCGGAGACGACTGAAAAATCAGGCCCCAGGAAATGCGTTGCGAGCCCCTTTGGACCATCCCAAAGTGCCCCCAAAGGAAGGCTTTGGGTACAAGAGAACTCCCCAGGGGAGCCTTTACGCAGCCCCACATGCAACTGGACCCTCCGGGTTCTATTTTTCCGAGCAACCCTAAACATAGCCCTAGCCGGCATCGAAGACGACTGAAAAATCAGGCCCCAGGAAATGCGTTCCAAGCCCTTTTTGCCTATCCAAACGTACCCCCAAAGGAAGGCTTTGGGTACAAGAGAACTCCCCAGGGGAGCCTTTACGCAGCCCCACATGCAATTGGACCCTCCGGGTTTGCTGTTCCTGAGCAAACCTAAACGTAGCCCTAGCCGTCATCGGAGACGAGTGAAAAATCAGGCCCCAGGAAATGCGTTGCGAGCCCCTTTGGACCATCCAAAAGTGTCACCAAAGGAAGGCTTTGGGTACAAGAGAACTCCCCAGGAGAGCCTTTACGCAGCCCCACATGCAACTGGACCCTCCGGGTTCGCTGTTTCCGAGCATCCCTAAACATAGCCCTAGCCAGCATCGAAGACGACTGAAAAATCAGGCCCCAGGAAATGCGTTCCAAGCCCTTTTCGCCCATCCAAAAGTACCCCCAAAGGAAGGCTTTGGGTACAAGAGAACTCCCCAGGGGAGCCTTTACGCAGCCCCACATGCAACTGGACCCTCCGGGTTCGCTGTTCCTGAGCAAACCTAAACGTAGCCCTAGCCGTCATCGGAGACGAGTGAAAAATCAGGCCCCAGGAAATGCGTTGCGAGCCCTTTTTGCCCATCCAAAAGTGCCCCCAAAGGAAGGCTTTGGGTACAAGAGAACTCCCCAGGGGAGCCTTTACGCAGCCCCACATGCAACTGGACCCTCCGGGTTCGATTTTTCCGAGCATCCCTAAACATAGCCATAGCCGGCATGGGAGAAGACTGAAAAACCGGGCCCCAGAAAAAGCGTTGCAAGCCCTTTTCGCCCATCCAAAAGTGCCCCCAAAGGAAGGCTTTGGGTACAAGTGAACTCCCCAGGGGAGCCTTTACGCAGCCCCACATGCAACTGGACCCTCTGGGTTCGCTGTTCCTGAGCAAACCTAAACGTAGCCCTAGCCGGCATCGGAGAAGACTGAAAAATCAGGCCCCAGGAAATGCGTTGCGAGCCCCTTTGGACAATCCAAAAGTACCCCCAAAGGAAGGCTTTGGGTACAAGAGAACTCCCCAGGGGAGCCTTTACGCAGCCCCACATGCAACTGGACCCTCCGGGTTCGCTGTTTCCGAGCATCCCTAAACATAGCCCTAGCCGTCATCGGAGACGAGTGAAAAATCAGGCCCCAGGAAATGCGTTGCGAGCCCTTTTTGCCCATCCAAAAGTGCCCCCAAAGGAAGGCTTTGGGTACAAGAGAACTCCCCAGGGGAGCCTTTACGCAGCCCCACATGCAACTGGACCCTCCGGGTTCGATTTTTCCGAGCATTCCTAAGCATAACCCTAGCTGGCATCGAAGACGAGTGAAAAATCAGGCCCCAGGAAATGCGTTGCGAGCCCTTTTCGCCCATCCAATAGTGCCCCCAAAGGAAGGCTTTGGGTACAAGAGAACTCCCCAGGGGAGCCTTTACGCAGCCCCACATGCAACTGGACCCTCCGGGTTCGCTGTTTCCGAGCATCCCTAAACATAACACTAGCCGGCATGGGAGCAGACTGAAAAATCAGGCGCCAGGAAATGCGTTGCGAGCCCGTTTTGCCCATCCAAAAGTGCCCCCAAAGGAAGGCTTTGGGTACAAGAGAACTCCCCAGGGGAGCCTTTACGCAGCCCCACATGCAACTGGACCCTTCGGGTTCGCTGTTTCCGAGCATCCCTAAACATAACACTAGCCGGCACGGGAGCAGACTGAAAAATCAGGCGCCAGGAAATGCGTTGCGAGCCCTTTTCGCCCATCCAAAAGTGCCCCCAAAGGAAAGCTTTGGGTACAAGAGAACTCCCCAGGGGAGCCTTTACGCAGCCCCACATGCAACTGGACCCTCCGGGTTCTATTTTTCCGAGCAACCCTAAACATAGCCCTAGCCGTCATCGAAGACGACTGAAAAATCAGGCCCCAGGAAATGCGTTCCAAGCCCTTTTTGCCTCTCCAAACGTACCCCCAAAGGAAGGCTTTGGGTACAAGAGAACTCCCCAGGGGAGCCTTTACGCAGCCCCACATGCAATTGGACCCTCCGGGTTTGCTGTTCCTGAGCAAACCTAAACGTAGCCCTAGCCGTCATCGGAGACGAGTGAAAAATCAGGCCCCAGGAAATGCGTTGCGAGCCCCTTTGGACCATCCAAAAGTGTCACCAAAGGAAGGCTTTGGGTACAAGAGAACTCCCCAGGGGAGCCTTTACGCAGCCCCACATGCAACTGGACCCTCCGGGTTCGCTGTTTCCGAGCATCCCTAAACATAGCCCTAGCCAGCATCGGAGACGAGTGAAAAATCAGGCCCCAGGAAATGCGTTGCGAGCCCTTTTCGCTCATCCAAAAGTGCCCCCAAAGGAAGGCTTTGGGTACAAGAGAACTCCCCAGGGGAGCCTTTACGCAGCCCCACATGCAACTGGACCCTCCGGGTTCGCTGTTCCTGAGCAAACCTAAACGTAGCCCTAGCCGTCATCGGAGACGAGTGAAAAATCAGGCCCCAGGAAATGCGTTGCGAGCCCTTTTTGCCCATCCAAAAGTGCCCCCAAAGGAAGGCTTTGGGTACAAGAGAACTCCCCAGGGGAGCCTTTACGCAGCCCCACATGCAACTGGACCCTCCGGGTTCGATTTTTCCGAGCATCCCTAAACATAGCCCTAGCCGGCATGGGAGAAGACTGAAAAACCGGGCCCCAGAAAAAGCGTTGCAAGCCCTTTTCTCCCATCCAAAAGTGCCCCCAAAGGAAGGCTTTGGGTACAAGTGAACTCCCCAGGGGAGCCTTTACGCAGCCCCACATGCAACTGGACCCTCCGGGTTCGCTGTTCCTGAGCAAACCTAAACGTAGCCCTAGCCGTCATCGGAGACGAGTGAAAAATCAGGCCCCAGGAAATGCGTTGCGAGCCCCTTTGGACAATCCAAAAGTACCCCCAAAGGAAGGCTTTGGGTACAAGAGAACTCCCCAGGGGAGCCTTTACGCAGCCCCACATGCAACTGGACCCTCCGGGTTCGCTGTTTCCGAGCATCCCTAAACATAGCCCTAGCCAGCATCGAAGACGACTGAAAAATCAGGCCCCAGGAAATGTGTTCCGAGCCCTTTTCGCCTATCCAAAAGTGCCCCCAAAGGAAGGCTTTGGGTACAAGAGAACTCCCCAGGGGAGCCTTTACGCAGCCCCACATGCAACTGGACCCTCTGGGTTTGCTGTTTCCGAGCATCCCTAAACATAACACTAGCCGGCATGGGAGCAGACTGAAAAATCAGGCGCCAGGAAATGCGTTGCGAGCCCCTTTGGACCATCCAAAATTGCCCCCAAGGGAAGGCTTTGGGTACAAGAGAACTCCCCAGGGGAGCCTTTACGCAGCCCCACATGCAACTGGACCCTCCGGGTTCGCTGTTTCCGAGCATCCCTAAACATAGCCCTAGCCGTCATCGGAGACGAGTGAAAAATCAGGCCCCAGGAAATGCGTTGCGAGCCCTTTTGGACCATCCAAAAGTGCCCCCAAAGGAAGGCTTTGGGTACAAGAGAACTCCCCAGGGGAGCCTTTACGCAGCCCCACATGCAACTGGACCCTCCGGGTTCGCTGTTCCTGAGCAAAGCTAAATGTAGCCCTAGCCGTCATCGGAGACGAGTGAAAAATCAGGCCCCAGGAAATGCGTTGCGAGCCCTTTTTGCCCATCCAAAAGTGCCCCCAAAGGAAGGCTTTGGGTACAAGAGAACTCCCCAGGGGAGCCTTTACGCAGCCCCACATGCAACTGGACCCTCCGGGTTCGATTTTTCCGAGCATTCCTAAGCATAACCCTAGCCGGCATCGAAGACGAGTGAAAAATCAGGCCCCAGGAAATGCGTTGCGAGCCCTTTTCGCCGATCCAAAAGTGCCCCCAAAGGAAGGCTTTGGGTACAAGAGAACTCCCCAGGGGAGCCTTTACGCAGCCCCACATGCAACTGGACCCTCCGGGTTTGCTGTTTCCGAGCATCCCTAAACATAACACTAGCCGGTATGGGAGCAGACTGAAAAATCAGGCGCCAGGAAATGCGTTGCGAGCCCTTTTCGCCCATCCAAAAGTGCCCCCAAAGGAAGGCTTTGGGTACAAGAGAACTCCCCAGGGGAGCCTTTACGCAGCCCCACATGCAACTGGACCCTCCGGGTTCTATTTTTCCGAGCAACGCTAAACATAGCCCTAGCCGTCATCGAAGACGACTGAAAAATCAGGCCCCAGGAAATGCGTTCCAAGCCCTTTTTGCCCATCCAAAATTACCCCCAAAGGAAGTCTTTGGGTACAAGAGAACTCCCCAGGGGAGCCTTTACGCAGCCCCACATGCAACTGGACCCTCCGGGTTTGCTGTTCCTGAGCAAACCTAAACATAGC
Organism: Anas platyrhynchos; assembly: GCF_047663525.1. Classification (NCBI taxonomy): domain Eukaryota; kingdom Metazoa; phylum Chordata; class Aves; order Anseriformes; family Anatidae; genus Anas; species Anas platyrhynchos. The sequence goes on from NC_092603.1 coordinate 134,634, forward strand.
CCTAGCCGTCATCGAAGACGACTGAAAAATCAGGCCCCAGGAAATGCGTTGCGAGCCCTTTCCGCCCATCCAAAAGTGCCCCCAAAGGAAGGCTTTGGGTACAAGAGAACTCCCCAGGGGAGCCTTTACGCAGCCCCACATGCAACTGGACCCTCCGGGTTCGCTGTTCCTGAGCAAACCTAAACGTAGCCCTAGCCGTCATCGGAGACGAGTGAAAAATCAGGCCCCAGGAAATGCGTTGCGAGCCCGTTTTGCCCATCAAAACGTGCCCCCAAAGGAAGGCTTTGGGTACAAGAGAACTCCCCAGGGGAGCCTTTACGCAGCCCCACATGCAACTGGACCCTCCGGGTTCGATTTTTCCGAGCAACCCTAAACATAGCCATAGCCGGCATGGGAGAAGACTGAAAAACCGGGCCCCAGAAAAAGCGTTGCAAGCCCTTTTCGCCCATCCAAAAGTGCCCCCAAAGGAAGGCTTTGGGTACAAGAGAACTCCCCAGGGGAGCCTTTACGCAGCCCCACATGCAACTGGACCCTCCGGGTTCGATTTTTCCGAGCATTCCTAAGCATAACCCTAGCTGGCATCGAAGACGAGTGAAAAATCAGGCCCCAGGAAATGCGTTGCGAGCCCTTTTCGCCCATCCAATAGTGCCCCCAAAGGAAGGCTTTGGGTACAAGAGAACTCCCCAGGGGAGCCTTTACGCAGCCCCACATGCAACTGGACCCTCCGGGTTCGCTGTTTCCGAGCATCCCTAAACATAGCCCTAGCCGGCATGGGAGCAGACTGAAAAATCAGGCCCCAGGAAATGCGTTGCGAGCCCGTTTTGCCCATCCAAAAGTGCCCCCAAAGGAAGGCTTTGGGTACAAGAGAACTCCCCAGGGGAGCCTTTACGCAGCCCCACATGCAACTGGACCCTTCGGGTTCGCTGTTTCCGAGCATCCCTAAACATAACACTAGCCGGCACGGGAGCAGACTGAAAAATCAGGCGCCAGGAAATGCGTTGCGAGCCCTTTTCGCCCATCCAAAAGTGCCCCCAAAGGAAGGCTTTGGGTACAAGAGAACTCCCCAGGGGAGCCTTTACGCAGCCCCACATGCAACTGGACCCTCCGGGTTCTATTTTTCCGAGCAACCCTAAACATAGCCCTAGCCGTCATCGAAGACGACTGAAAAATCAGGCCCCAGGAAATGCGTTCCAAGCCCTTTTTGCCTCTCCAAACGTACCCCCAAAGGAAGGCTTTGGGTACAAGAGAACTCCCCAGGGGAGCCTTTACGCAGCCCCACATGCAATTGGACCCTCCGGGTTTGCTGTTCCTGAGCAAACCTAAACGTAGCCCTAGCCGTCATCGGAGACGAGTGAAAAATCAGGCCCCAGGAAATGCGTTGCGAGCCCCTTTGGACCATCCAAAAGTGTCACCAAAGGAAGGCTTTGGGTACAAGAGAACTCCCCAGGGGAGCCTTTACGCAGCCCCACATGCAACTGGACCCTCCGGGTTCGCTGTTTCCGAGCATCCCTAAACATAGCCCTAGCCAGCATCGAAGACGACTGAAAAATCAGGCCCCAGGAAATGCGTTGCGAGCCCTTTTCGCTCATCCAAAAGTGCCCCCAAAGGAAGGCTTTGGGTACAAGAGAACTCCCCAGGGGAGCCTTTACGCAGCCCCACATGCAACTGGACCCTCCGGGTTCTATTTTTCCGAGCAACGCTAAACATAGCCCTAGCCGTCATCGAAGACGACTGAAAAATCAGGCCCCAGGAAATGCGTTCCAAGCCCTTTTTGCCCATCCAAACGTACCCCCAAAGGAAGTCTTTGGGTACAAGAGAACTCCCCAGGGGAGCCTTTACGCAGCCCCACATGCAACTGGACCCTCCGGGTTTGCTGTTTCTGAGCAAACCTAAACATAGCCCTAGCCGTCATCGAAGACGACTGAAAAATCAGGCCCCAGGAAATGCGTTGCGAGCCCTTTCCGCCCATCCAAAAGTGCCCCCAAAGGAAGGCTTTGGGTACAAGAGAACTCCCCAGGGGAGCCTTTACGCAGCCCCACATGCAATTGGACCCTCTGGGTTCGCTGTTCCTGAGCAAACCTAAACGTAGCCCTAGCCGTCATCGGAGACGAGTGAAAAATCAGGCCCCAGGAAATGCGTTGCGAGCCCGTTTTGCCCATCCAAACGTGCCCCCAAAAGAAGGCTTTGGGTACAAGAGAACTCCCCAGGGGAGCCTTTACGCAGCCCCACATGCAACTGGACCCTCTGGGTTCGATTTTTCCGAGCAACCCTAAACATAGCCATAGCCGGCATGGGAGAAGACTGAAAAACCGGGCCCCAGAAAAAGCGTTGCAAGCCCTTTTCGCCCATCCAAAAGTGCCCCCAAAGGAAGGCTTTGGGTACAAGAGAACTCCCCAGGGGAGCCTTTACGCAGCCCCACATGCAACTGGACCCTCCGGGTTTGCTGTTCCTGAGCAAACCTAAACATAGCCCTAGCCGTCATCGGACACGAGTGAAAAATGAGGCCCCAGGAAATGCGTTGCGAGCCCCTTTGGACCATCCAAAAGTGCCCCCAAAGGAAGGCTTTGGGTACAAGAGAACTCCCCAGGGGAGCCTTTACGCAGCCCCACATGCAACTGGACCCTCCGGGTTCGCTGTTTCCGAGCATCCCTAAACATAGCCCTAGCCGGCATCGAAGACGACTGAAAAATCAGGCCCCAGGAAATGCGTTGTGAGCCCTTTTTGCCCATCCCAAAGTGCCCCCAAAGGAAGGCTTTGGGTACAAGAGAACTCCCCAGGGGAGCCTTTACGCAGCCCCACATGCAACTGGACCCTCCGGGTTCGATTTTTCCGAGCATCCCTAAACATAGCCCTAGCCGGCATGGGAG
>NC_092603.1:140000-155000 GCF_047663525.1 Anas platyrhynchos
TAAGCCTTAGCCTAACCCTAAGCCTAACCCTAACCAGATCAAACCCTAACCCTAACCCTAACCCTAACCCTAACCCTAAGCCTAACCCTAACCTAACCCTAACCCTAACCCTAACCCTAACACTAACCCTAACCCTAACCCTAAACCTAACCCTAACCCTAACCCTAACGCTAACCCTAACCCTAAACAGGATCTAACACTAACTCTAACCCTAACCCTAACCCTAACCCTAACCCTAACCCTAACCCTAACCCTAACCCTAACCCTAACCCTAACCGGATCTAACCCCAACCCTAACCCTAACCCTAACCCTAACCCTAACCCTAACCCTAACCCTAACCCTTACCTAACCATAACCCTAACCCTAACCCTAACCCTAACCCTAACCCTAACCCTAACCCTAACCCTAACCCTAAACAGGATGTAGCACTAACCCTAACCCTAACCCTAACCCTAACCCTAACCCTAACCCTAACCCTAACGCTAACCCTAACCCTAACCCTAACCCTAACCCTAACCCTAACCCTAACCCTAGCTCTAAACCGGATCTAACCCTAACCCTAACCCTAACCCTAACCCTAACCCTAACCCTAACCCTAACCCTAACCCTAAACCGGATCTAACCCTCACCCTAACCCTAATCCTAACCGTCACCCTAACGCTAACCCTCACCCTAACCCTCAACCTAATGCACCTTGACACTCCGTGTACGCTACTTCACGTTAAGATTAAACATAGGCCTAGCCAACATGGGAGAAGACTGAAAAACCGGGCCCCAGAAAACGCGTTGCTAGCCTCTTTCGTCCATCGAAAAGTGCCCCCAAAGGAAGGCTTTGGGTACAAGTGAACTCCCCAGGGGAGCCTTTACGCAGCCCCACATGCAACTGGACCCTCCGGGTTCGATTTTTCCGAGCATCCCTAAACATAGCCCTAGCCGGCATGGGAGAAGACGACTGAAAAATCAGGCCCCAGGAAATGCGTTGCGAGCCCTTTTCGCCCATCCCAAAGTGCCCCCAAAGGAAGGCTTTGGGTACAAGAGAACTCCCCAGGGGAGCCTTTATGCAGCCCCACATGCAACTGGACCCTCCGGGTTCGCTGTTCCTGAGCAAACCTAAACGTAGCCCTAGCCGTCATCGGAGACGAGTGAAAAATCAGGCCCCAGGAAATGCGTTGCGAGCCCCTTTGGACCATCCCAAAGTGCCCCCAAAGGAAGGCTTTGGGTACAAGTGAACTCCCCAGGGGAGCCTTTACACAGCCCCACATGCAACTGGACCCTCCGGGTTCGCTGTTTCCGAGCATCCCTAAACATAGCCCTAGCCGGCATCGAAGACGACTGAAAAATCAGGCCCCAGGAAATGCGTTGCGAGCCCTTTTTGCCCATCCAAAAGTGCCCCCAAAGGAAGGCTTTGGGTACAAGTGAACTCCCCAGGGGAGCCTTTACGCAGCCCCACATGCAACTGGACCCTCCGGGTTCGCTGTTCCTGAGCAAACCTAAACGTAGCCCTAGCCGTCATCGGAGACGAGTGAAAAATCAGGCCCCAGGAAATGCGTTGCGAGCCCCTTTGGACCATCCAAAAGTGCCCCCAAAGGAAGGCTTTGGGTACAAGAGAACTCCCCAGGGGAGCCTTTACGCAGCCCCACATGCATCTGGACCCTCCGGGTTCGCTGTTCCCGAGCATCCCTTAACATAGCCCTAGCCCGCATGGGAGATAACGACTGAAAAATGAGGCCCCAGGAAATGCGTTCCGAGCCCTTTTCGCCCATCCAAAAGTGCCCCCAAAGGAAGGCATTGGGTACAAGAGACCTCCCCAGGGGAGCCTTTATGCAGCCCCACATGCAACTGGACCCTCCGGGTTCGCTGTTTCCGAGCAACCCTAAATATAGCACTAGCCGGCAATCGAGAAGACTGAAAAACCGGGCCCCAGAAAAAGCGTTGCAAGCCCCTTTGGACCATCCAAAAGTGTCACCAAAGGAAGGCTTTGGGTACAAGAGAACTCCCCAGGGGAGCCTTTACGCAGCCCCACATGCAACTGGACCCTCCGGGTTCGCTGTTCCTGAGCAAACCTAAACGTAGCCCTAGCCGGCATCGGAGAAGACTGAAAAATCAGGCCCCAGGAAATGCGTTGCGAGCCCCTGTGGACCATCCCAAAGTGCCCCCAAAGGAAGGCTTTGGGTACAAGAGAACTCCCCAGGGGAGCCTTTACGCAGCCCCACATGCAACTGGACCCTCCGGGTTCGTTTTTTCCGAGCAAACCTAAACGTAGCCCTAGCCGGCATCGGAGACGAGTGAAAAATCAGGCCCCAGGAAATGCGTTGCGAGCCCTTTTCTCCCATCCCAAAGTGCCCCCAACGGAAGGCTTTGGGTACAAGAGAACTCCCCAGGGGAGCCTTTACGCAGCCCCACATGCAACTGGACCCTCCGGGTTCGCTGTTCCTGAGCAAACCTAAACGTAGCCCTAGCCGGCATCGGAGAAGACTGAAAAATCAGGCCCCAGGAAATGAGTTGCGAGCCCCTTTGGACCATCCAAAAGTGCCCCAAAAGGAAGGCTTTGGGTACAAGTGAACTCCCCAGGGGAGCCTTTACGCAGCCCCACATGCAACTGGACCCTCCGGGTTCGCTGTTTCCGAGCATCCCTAAACATAGCCCTAGCCGGCATCGAAGACGACTGAAAAATCAGGCCCCAGGAAATGCGTTGCGAGCCCTTTTCTCCCATCCAAAAGTGCCCCCAAAGGAAGGCTTTGGGTACAAGAGAACTCCCCAGGGGAGCCTTTACGCAGCCCCACATGCAACTGGACCCTCCGGGTTCGCTGTTCCTGAGCAAACCTAAACGTAGCCCTAGCCGTCATCGGAGAAGACTGAAAAATCAGGCCCCAGGAAATGCGTTGCGAGCCCCTTTGGACCATCCAAAAGTGCCCCCAAAGGAAGGCTTTGGGTACAAGAGAACTCCCCAGGGGAGCCTTTACACAGCCCCACATGCAACTGGACCCTCCGGGTTCGATTTTTCCGAGCAAACCTAAACGTAGCCCTAGCCGGCATCGGAGACGAGTGAAAAATCAGGCCCCAGGAAATGCGTTGCGAGCCCTTTTTGCCCATCCAAAATTGCCCCCAAAGGAAGGCTTTGGGTACAAGTGAACTCCCCAGGGGAGCCTTTACGCAGCCCCACATGCAACTGGACCCTCCGGGTTCGCTGTTTCCGAGCATCCCTAAACATAGCCCTAGCCGGCATCGAAGACGACTGAAAAATCAGGCCCCAGGAAATGCGTTGCGAACCCTTTTTGCCCATCCAAAAGTGCCCCCAAAGGAAGGCTTTGGGTACAAGTGAACTCCCCAGGGGAGCCTTTACGCAGCCCCACATGCAACTGGACCCTCCGGTTTCGCTGTTCCTGAGCAAACCTAAACGTAGCCCTAGCCGTCATCGGAGACGAGTGAAAAATCAGGCCCCAGGAAATGCGTTGCGAGCCCTTTTCTCCCATCCAAAAGTGCCCCCAAAGGAAGGCTTTGGGTACAAGAGAACTCCCCAGGGGAGCCTTTACGCAGCCCCACATGCATCTGGACCCTCCGGGTTCGCTGTTTCCGAGCATCCCTTAACATAGCCCTAGCCGGCATGGGAGATGACGACTGAAAAATCAGGCCCCAGGAAATGCGTTCCGAGCCCTTTTCGCCCATCCAAAAGTGCCCCCAAAGGAAGGCTTTGGGTACAAGAGAACTCCCCAGGGGAGCCTTTATGCAGCCCCACATGCAACTGGACCCTCCGGGTTCGCTGTTTCCGAGCAACCCTAAATATAGCACTAGCCGGCAATCGAGAAGACTGAAAAACCGGGCCCCAGAAAAAGCGTTGCAAGCCCCTTTGGACCATCCAAAAGTGTCACCAAAGGAAGGCTTTGGGTACAAGAGAACTCCCCAGGGGAGCCTTTACGCAGCCCCACATGCAACTGGACCCTCCGGGTTCGCTGTTCCTGAGCAAACCTAAACGTAGCCCTAGCCGGCATCGGAGAAGACTGAAAAATCAGGCCCCAGGAAATGCGTTGCGAGCCCCTGTGGACCATCCCAAAGTGCCCCCAAAGGAAGGCTTTGGGTACAAGAGAACTCCACAGGGGAGCCTTTACGCAGCCCCACATGCAACTGGACCCTCCGGGTTCGCTGTTTCCGAGCATCCCTAAACATAGCCCTAGCCGTCATCGGAGACGAGTGAACAATCAGGCCCCAGGAAATGCGTTGCGAGCCCTTTTCTCCCATCCCAAAGTGCCCCCAAAGGAAGGCTTTGGGTACAAGTGAACTCCCCAGGGGAGCCTTTACACAGCCCCACATGCAACTGGACCCTCCGGGTTCGCTGTTTCCGAGCATCCCTAAACATAGCCCTAGCCGGCATCGAAGACGACTGAAAAATCAGGCCCCAGGAAATGCGTTGCGAGCCCTTTTTGCCCATCCAAAAGTGCCCCCAAAGGAAGGCTTTGGGTACAAGTGAACTCCCCAGGGGAGCCTTTACGCAGCCCCACATGCAACTGGACCCTCCGGGTTCGCTGTTCCTGAGCAAACCTAAACGTAGCCCTAGCCGTCATCGGAGACGAGTGAAAAATCAGGCCCCAGGAAATGCGTTGCGAGCCCCTTTGGACCATCCAAAAGTGCCCCCAAAGGAAGGCTTTGGGTACAAGAGAACTCCCCAGGGGAGCCTTTACGCAGCCCCACATGCATCTGGACCCTCCGGGTTCGCTGTTCCCGAGCATCCCTTAACATAGCCCTAGCCCGCATGGGAGATAACGACTGAAAAATGAGGCCCCAGGAAATGCGTTCCGAGCCCTTTTCGCCCATCCAAAAGTGCCCCCAAAGGAAGGCATTGGGTACAAGAGACCTCCCCAGGGGAGCCTTTATGCAGCCCCACATGCAACTGGACCCTCCGGGTTCGCTGTTTCCGAGCAACCCTAAATATAGCACTAGCCGGCAATCGAGAAGACTGAAAAACCGGGCCCCAGAAAAAGCGTTGCAAGCCCCTTTGGACCATCCAAAAGTGTCACCAAAGGAAGGCTTTGGGTACAAGAGAACTCCCCAGGGGAGCCTTTACGCAGCCCCACATGCAACTGGACCCTCCGGGTTCGCTGTTCCTGAGCAAACCTAAACGTAGCCCTAGCCGGCATCGGAGAAGACTGAAAAATCAGGCCCCAGGAAATGCGTTGCGAGCCCCTGTGGACCATCCCAAAGTGCCCCCAAAGGAAGGCTTTGGGTACAAGAGAACTCCCCAGGGGAGCCTTTACGCAGCCCCACATGCAACTGGACCCTCCGGGTTCGTTTTTTCCGAGCAAACCTAAACGTAGCCCTAGCCGGCATCGGAGACGAGTGAAAAATCAGGCCCCAGGAAATGCGTTGCGAGCCCTTTTCTCCCATCCCAAAGTGCCCCCAACGGAAGGCTTTGGGTACAAGAGAACTCCCCAGGGGAGCCTTTACGCAGCCCCACATGCAACTGGACCCTCCGGGTTCGCTGTTCCTGAGCAAACCTAAACGTAGCCCTAGCCGGCATCGGAGAAGACTGAAAAATCAGGCCCCAGGAAATGAGTTGCGAGCCCCTTTGGACCATCCAAAAGTGCCCCAAAAGGAAGGCTTTGGGTACAAGTGAACTCCCCAGGGGAGCCTTTACGCAGCCCCACATGCAACTGGACCCTCCGGGTTCGCTGTTTCCGAGCATCCCTAAACATAGCCCTAGCCGGCATCGAAGACGACTGAAAAATCAGGCCCCAGGAAATGCGTTGCGAGCCCTTTTCTCCCATCCAAAAGTGCCCCCAAAGGAAGGCTTTGGGTACAAGAGAACTCCCCAGGGGAGCCTTTACGCAGCCCCACATGCAACTGGACCCTCCGGGTTCGCTGTTCCTGAGCAAACCTAAACGTAGCCCTAGCCGTCATCGGAGAAGACTGAAAAATCAGGCCCCAGGAAATGCGTTGCGAGCCCCTTTGGACCATCCAAAAGTGCCCCCAAAGGAAGGCTTTGGGTACAAGAGAACTCCCCAGGGGAGCCTTTACACAGCCCCACATGCAACTGGACCCTCCGGGTTCGATTTTTCCGAGCAAACCTAAACGTAGCCCTAGCCGGCATCGGAGACGAGTGAAAAATCAGGCCCCAGGAAATGCGTTGCGAGCCCTTTTTGCCCATCCAAAATTGCCCCCAAAGGAAGGCTTTGGGTACAAGTGAACTCCCCAGGGGAGCCTTTACGCAGCCCCACATGCAACTGGACCCTCCGGGTTCGCTGTTTCCGAGCATCCCTAAACATAGCCCTAGCCGGCATCGAAGACGACTGAAAAATCAGGCCCCAGGAAATGCGTTGCGAACCCTTTTTGCCCATCCAAAAGTGCCCCCAAAGGAAGGCTTTGGGTACAAGTGAACTCCCCAGGGGAGCCTTTACGCAGCCCCACATGCAACTGGACCCTCCGGTTTCGCTGTTCCTGAGCAAACCTAAACGTAGCCCTAGCCGTCATCGGAGACGAGTGAAAAATCAGGCCCCAGGAAATGCGTTGCGAGCCCTTTTCTCCCATCCAAAAGTGCCCCCAAAGGAAGGCTTTGGGTACAAGAGAACTCCCCAGGGGAGCCTTTACGCAGCCCCACATGCATCTGGACCCTCCGGGTTCGCTGTTTCCGAGCATCCCTTAACATAGCCCTAGCCGGCATGGGAGATGACGACTGAAAAATCAGGCCCCAGGAAATGCGTTCCGAGCCCTTTTCGCCCATCCAAAAGTGCCCCCAAAGGAAGGCTTTGGGTACAAGAGAACTCCCCAGGGGAGCCTTTATGCAGCCCCACATGCAACTGGACCCTCCGGGTTCGCTGTTTCCGAGCAACCCTAAATATAGCACTAGCCGGCAATCGAGAAGACTGAAAAACCGGGCCCCAGAAAAAGCGTTGCAAGCCCCTTTGGACCATCCAAAAGTGTCACCAAAGGAAGGCTTTGGGTACAAGAGAACTCCCCAGGGGAGCCTTTACGCAGCCCCACATGCAACTGGACCCTCCGGGTTCGCTGTTCCTGAGCAAACCTAAACGTAGCCCTAGCCGGCATCGGAGAAGACTGAAAAATCAGGCCCCAGGAAATGCGTTGCGAGCCCCTGTGGACCATCCCAAAGTGCCCCCAAAGGAAGGCTTTGGGTACAAGAGAACTCCACAGGGGAGCCTTTACGCAGCCCCACATGCAACTGGACCCTCCGGGTTCGCTGTTTCCGAGCATCCCTAAACATAGCCCTAGCCGTCATCGGAGACGAGTGAACAATCAGGCCCCAGGAAATGCGTTGCGAGCCCTTTTCTCCCATCCCAAAGTGCCCCCAAAGGAAGGCTTTGGGTACAAGAGAACTCCCCAGGGGAGCCTTTACGCAGCCCCACATGCAACTGGACCCTCCGGGTTCTATTTTTCCGAGCAACCCTAAACATAGCCCTAGCCGTCATCGAAGACGACTGAAAAATCAGGCCCCAGGAAATGCGTTCCAAGCCCTTTTTGCCTCTCCAAACGTACCCCCAAAGGAAGGCTTTGGGTACAAGTGAACTCCCCAGGGGAGCCTTTACGCAGCCCCACATGCAACTGGACCCTCCGGGTTCGCTGTTTCCGAGCATCCCTAAATATAGCCCTAGCTGGCATCGAAGACGACTGAAAAATCAGGCCCCAGGAAATGCGTTGCGAGCCCTTTTCTCCCATCCAAAAGTGCCCCCAAAGGAAGGCTTTGGGTACAAGAGAACTCCCCAGGGGAGCCTTTACGCAGCCCCACATGCAACTGGACCCTCCGGGTTCGCTGTTCCCGAGCAAACCTAAACGTAGCCCTAGCCGTCATCGGAGACGAGTGAAAAATCAGGCCCCAGGAAATGCGTTGCGAGCCCCTTTGGACCATCCAAAAGTGCCCCCAAAGGAAGGCTTTGGGTACAAGAGAACTCCCCAGGGGAGCCTTTACGCAGCCCCACATGCAACTGGACCCTCCGGGTTCGATTTTTCCGAGCAAACCTAAACGTAGCCCTAGCCGGCATCGGAGACGAGTGAAAAATCAGGCCCCAGGAAATGCGTTGCGAGCCCTTTTTGCCCATCCAAAATTGCCCCCAAAGGAAGGCTTTGGGTACAAGTGAACTCCCCAGGGGAGCCTTTACGCAGCCCCACATGCAACTGGACCCTCCGGGTTCGCTGTTTCCGAGCATCCCTAAACATAGCCCTAGCCGTCATCGGAGACGAGTGAAAAATCAGGCCCCAGGAAATGCGTTGCGAGCCCTTTTTGCCCATCCAAAAGTGCCCCCAAAGGAAGGCTTTCGGTACAAGTGAACTCCCCAGGGGAGCCTTTACGCAGCCCCACATGCAACTGGACCCTCCGGGTTCGCTGTTCCTGAGCAAACCTAAACGTAGCCCTAGCCGTCATCGGAGACGAGTGAAAAATCAGGCCCCAGGAAATGCGTTGCGAGCCCTTTTCTCCCATCCAAAAGTGACCCCAAAGGAAGGCTTTGGGTACAAGAGAACTCCCCAGGGGAGCCTTTACGCAGCCCCACATGCATCTGGACCCTCCGGGTTCGCTGTTTCCGAGCATCCCTTAACATAGCCCTAGCCGGCATGGGAGATGACGACTGAAAAATCAGGCCCCAGGAAATGCGTTGCGAGCCCCTTTGGACCATCCCAAAGTGCCCCCAAAGGAAGGCTTTGGGTACAAGTGAACTCCCCACGGGAGCCTTTACGCAGCCCCACATGCAACTGGACCCTCCGGGTTCGCTGTTCCTGAGCAAACCTAAACGTAGCCCTAGCCGTCATCGGAGACGACTGAAAAATCAGGCCCCAGGAAATGCGTTGCGAGCCCATTTGGACCATCCAAAAGTGCCCCCAAAGGAAGGCTTTGGGTACAAGAGAACTCCCCAGGGGAGCCTTTACGCAGCCCCACATGCAACTGGACCCTCCGGGTTCGCTGTTCCTGAGCAAACCTAAACATAGCCCTAGCCTTCATGCGAAAAGACTGAAAAACCGGGCCCCAGAAAAAGCGTTGCGAGCCCCTTTGGACCATCCAAAAGTGCCCCCAAAGGAAGGCTTTGGGTACAAGAGAACTCCCCAGGGGAGCCTTTACGCAGCCCCACATGCAACTGGACCCTCCGGGTTCGCTGTTCCTGAGCAAACCTAAACGTAGCCCTAGCCGTCATCGGAGACGAGTGAAAAATCAGGCCCCAGGAAATGCGTTGCGAGCCCCTTGGACCATCCCAAAGTGCCCCCAAAGGAAGGCTTTGGGTACAAGAGAACTCCCCAGGGGAGCCTTTACGCAGCCCCACATGCAACTGGACCCTCCGGGTTCGCTGTTCCTGAGCAAACCTAAACGTAGCCCTAGCCGGCATCGGAGACGAGTGAAAAATCAGGCCCCAGGAAATGCGTTGCGAGCCCTTTTCTCCCATCCCAAAGTGCCCCCAAAGGAAGGCTTTGGGTACAAGATAACTCCCCAGGGGAGCCTTTACGCAGCCCCAAATGCAACTGGACCCTCCGGGTTCGCTGTTCCTGAGCAAACCTAAACGTAGCCCTAGCCGGCATCGGAGAAGACTGAAAAATCAGGCCCCAGGAAATGCGTTGCGAGCCCTTTTCGCCCATCCAAAAGTGCCCCCAAAGGAAGGCTTTGGGTACAAGAGAACTCCCCAGGGGAGCCTTTACGCAGCCCCACATGCAACTGGACCCTCCGGGTTCGCTGTTTCCGAGCATCCCTAAACATAACACTAGCCGGCATGGGAGCAGACTGAAAAATCAGGCGCCAGGAAACGCGTTGCGAGCCCTTTTTGCCCATCCAAAAGTGCCCCCAAAGGAAGGCTTTGGGTACAAGAGAACTCCCCAGGGGAGCCTTTACACAGCCCCACATGCAACTGGACCCTCCGGGTTCTATTTTTCCGAGCAAACCTAAACATAGCCCTAGCCGTCATCGAAGACGACTGAAAAATCAGGCCCCAGGAAATGCGTTCCAAGCCCTTTTTGCCAATCCAAACGTACCCCCAAAGGAAGGCTTTGGGTACAAGAGAACTCCCCAGGGGAGCCTTTACGCAGCCCCACATGCAACTGGACCCTCCGGGTTTGCTGTTCCTGAGCAAACCTAAACGTAGCCCTAGCCGTCATCGGAGACGAGTGAAAAATCAGGCCCCAGGAAATGCGTTGCGAGCCCCTTTGGACCATCCAAAAGTGTCACCAAAGGAAGGCTTTGGGTACAAGAGAACTCGCCAGGGGAGCCTTTACGCAGCCCCACATGCAACTGGACCCTCCGGGTTCGCTGTTTCTGAGCATCCCTAAACATAGCCCTAGCCTGCATCGAAGACGACTGAAAAATCAGGCCCCAGGAAATGCGTTGCGAGCCCTTTTCTCCCATCCAAAAGTGCCCCCAAAGGAAGGCTTTGGGTACAAGAGAACTCCCCAGGGGAGCCTTTACGCAGCCCCACATGCAACTGGACCCTCCGGGTTCGCTGTTTCCGAGCATCCCTAAACATAGCCCTAGCCGGCATCGAAGACGACTGAAAAATCAGGCCCCAGGAAATGCGTTGCGAGCCCTTTTCTCCCATCCAAAAGTGCCCCCAAAGGAAGGCTTTGGGTACAAGAGAACTCCCCAGGGGAGCCTTTACGCAGCCCCACATGCAACTGGACCCTCCGGGTTCGCTGTTCCTGAGCAAACCTAAACGTAGCCCTAGCCGTCATCGAAGACGAGTGAAAAATCAGGCCCCAGGAAATGCGTTGCGAGCCCTTTTTGCCCATCCAAAAGTGCCCCCAAAGGAAGGCTTTGGGTACAAGAGAACTCCCCAGGGGAGCCTTTACGCAGCCCCACATGCAACTGGACCCTCCGGGTTCGATTTTTCCGAGCATCCCTAAACATAGCCATAGCCGGCATGGGAGAAGACTGAAAAACCGGGCCCCAGAAAAAGCGTTGCAAGCCCTTTTGGCCCATCCAAAAGTGCCCCCAAAGGAAGGCTTTGGGTACAAGTGAACTCCCCAGGGGAGCCTTTACGCAGCCCCACATGCAACTGGACCCTCCGGGTTCGCTGTTCCTGAGCAAACCTAAACGTAGCCCTAGCCGGCATCGGAGACGAGTGAAAAATCAGGCCCCAGGAAATGCGTTGCGAGCCCCTTTGGACCATCCAAAAGTACCCCCAAAGGAAGGCTTTGGGTACAAGAGAACTCCCCAGGGGAGCCTTTACGCAGCCCCACATGCAACTGGACCCTCCGGGTTCGCTGTTCCTGAGCAAACCTAAACATAGCCCTAGCCGGCATGGGAGATGACGACTGAAAAATCAGGCCCCAGGAAATGCGTTCTGAGCCCTTTTCGCCCATCCAAAAGTGCCCCCAAAGGAAGGCTTTGGGTACAAGAGACCTCCCCAGGGGAGCCTTTATGCAGCCCCACATGCAACTGGACCCTCCGGGTTCGCTGTTTCCGAGCAACCCTAAATATAGCACTAGCCGGCAATCGAGAAGACTGAAAAACCGGGCCCCAGAAAAAGCGTTGCAAGCCCTTTTGGACCATCCAAAAGTGTCACCAAAGGAAGGCTTTGGGTACAAGAGAACTCCCCAGGGGAGCCTTTACGCAGCCCCACATGCAACTGGACCCTCCGGGTTCGCTGTTCCTGAGCAAACCTAAACGTAGCCCTAGCCGGCATCGGAGAAGACTGAAAAATCAGGCCCCAGGAAATGCGTTGCGAGCCCCTTTGGACCATCCCAAAGTGCCCCCAAAGGAAGGCTTTGGGTACAAGAGAACTCCCCAGGGGAGCCTTTACGCAGCCCCACATGCAACTGGACCCTCCGGGTTCGCTGTTCCTGAGCAAACCTAAACGTAGCCCTAGCCGGCATCGGAGACGAGTGAAAAATCAGGCCCCAGGAAATGCGTTGCGAGCCCCTTTGGACCATCCAAAAGTGTCACCAAAGGAAGGCTTTGGGTACAAGAGAACTCCCCAGGGGAGCCTTTACGCAGCCCCACATGCAACTGGACCCTCCGGGTTCGCTGTTCCTGAGCAAACCTAAACGTAGCCCTAGCCGTCATCGGAGACGACTGAAAAATCAGGCCCCAGGAAATGCGTTGCGAGCCCTTTTCTCCCATCCCAAAGTGCCCCCAAAGGAAGGCTTTGGGTACAAGAGAACTCCCCAGGGGAGCCTTTACACAGCCCCACATGCAACTGGACCCTCCGGGTTCGCTGTTTCCGAGCAACCCTAAACATAGCACTAGCCGGCATGCGAGAAGACTGAAAAACCGGGCCCCAGAAAAAGCGTTGCAAGCCCCTTTGGACCATCCAAAAGTGCCCCCAAAGGAAGGCTTTGGGTACAAGAGAATTCCCCAGGGGAGCCTTTACGCAGCCCCACATGCAACTGGACCCTCCGGGTTCGCTGTTCCTGAGCAAACCTAAACGTAGCCCTAGCCGTCATCGGAGACGAGTGAAAAATCAGGCCCCAGGAAATGCGTTGCGAGCCCTTTTTGCCCATCCAAAAGTGCCCCCAAAGGAAGGCTTTGGGTACAAGAGAACTCCCCAGGGGAGCCTTTACGCAGCCCCACATGCAACTGGACCCTCCGGGTTCGATTTTTCCGAGCATCCCTAAACATAGCCATAGCCGGCATGGGAGAAGACTGAAAAACCGGGCCCCAGAAAAAGCGTTGCAAGCCCTTTTGGCCCATCCAAAAGTGCCCCCAAAGGAAGGCTTTGGGTACAAGTGAACTCCCCAGGGGAGCCTTTACGCAGCCCCACATGCAACTGGACCCTCCGGGTTCGCTGTTCCTGAGCAAACCTAAACGTAGCCCTAGCCGGCATCGGAGACGAGTGAAAAATCAGGCCCCAGGAAATGCGTTGCGAGCCCCTTTGGACCATCCAAAAGTACCCCCAAAGGAAGGCTTTGGGTACAAGAGAACTCCCCAGGGGAGCCTTTACGCAGCCCCACATGCAACTGGACCCTCCGGGTTCGCTGTTTCCGAGCATCCCTAAACATAGCCCTAGCCGTCATCGGAGACGAGTGAAAAATCAGGCCCCAGGAAATGCGTTGCGAGCCCTTTTTGCCAATCCAAAAGTGCCCCCAAAGGAAGGCTTTGGGTACAAGAGAACTCCCCAGGGGAGCCTTTACGCAGCCCCACATGCAACTGGACCCTCCGGGTTCGCTGTTCCTGAGCAAAGCTAAATGTAGCCCTAGCCGTCATCGGAGACGAGTGAAAAATCAGGCCCCAGGAAATGCGTTGCGAGCCCTTTTTGCCCATCCAAAAGTGCCCCCAAAGGAAGGCTTTGGGTACAAGAGAACTCCCCAGGGGAGCCTTTACGCAGCCCCACATGCATCTGGACCCTCCGGGTTCGCTGTTTCCGAGCATCCCTTAACATAGCCCTAGCCGGCATGGGAGATGACGACTGAAAAATCAGGCCCCAGGAAATGCGTTCTGAGCCCTTTTCGCCCATCCAAAAGTGCCCCCAAAGGAAGGCTTTGGGTACAAGAGACCTCCCCAGGGGAGCCTTTATGCAGCCCCACATGCAACTGGACCCTCCGGGTTCGCTGTTTCCGAGCAACCCTAAATATAGCACTAGCCGGCAATCGAGAAGACTGAAAAACCGGGCCCCAGAAATAGCGTTGCAAGCCCTTTTGGCCCATCCAAAAGTGTCACCAAAGGAAGGCTTTGGGTACAAGAGAACTCCCCAGGGGAGCCTTTACGCAGCCCCACATGCAACTGGACCCTCCGGGTTCGCTGTTCCTGAGCAAACCTAAACGTAGCCCTAGCCGGCATCGGAGAAGACTGAAAAATCAGGCCCCAGGAAATGCGTTGCGAGCCCCTTTGGACCATCCCAAAGTGCCCCCAAAGGAAGGCTTTGGGTACAAGAGAACTCCCCAGGGGAGCCTTTACGCAGCCCCACATGCAACTGGACCCTCCGGGTTCGCTGTTCCTGAGCAAACCTAAACGTAGCCCTAGCCGGCATCGGAGACGAGTGAAAAATCAGGCCCCAGGAAATGCGTTGCGAGCCCCTTTGGACCATCCAAAAGTGTCACCAAAGGAAGGCTTTGGGTACAAGAGAACTCCCCAGGGGAGCCTTTACGCAGCCCCACATGCAACTGGACCCTCCGGGTTCGCTGTTCCTGAGCAAACCTAAACGTAGCCCTAGCCGTCATCGGAGACGAGTGAAAAATCAGGCCCCAGGAAATGCGTTGCGAGCCCTTTTCTCCCATCCCAAAGTGCCCCCAAAGGAAGGCTTTGGGTACAAGAGAACTCCCCAGGGGAGCCTTTACGCAGCCCCACATGCAACTGGACCCTCCGGGTTCGCTGTTTCCGAGCAACCCTAAACATAGCACTAGCCGGCATGCGAGAAGACTGAAAAACCGGGCCCCAGAAAAAGCGTTGCAAGCCCCTTTGGACCATCCAAAAGTGTCACCAAAGGAAGGCTTTGGGTACAAGAGAATTCCCCAGGGGAGCCTTTACGCAGCCCCACATGCAACTGGACCCTCCGGGTTCGCTGTTCCTGAGCATCCCTAAACATAGCCCTAGCCGTCATCGGAGACGAGTGAAAAATCAGGCCCCAGGAAATGCGTTGCGAGCCCCTTTGGACCATCCAAAAGTGCCCCCAAAGGAAGGCTTTGGGTACAAGAGAACTCCCCAGGGGAGCCTTTACGCAGCCCCACATGCAACTGGACCCTCCGGGTTTGCTGTTCCTGAGCAAACCTAAACGTAGCCCTAGCCGTCATCGGAGACGAGTGAAAAATCAGGCCCCAGGAAATGCGTTGCGAGCCCCTTTGGACCATCCCAAAGTGCCCCCAAAGGAAGGCTTTGGGTACAAGAGAACTCCCCAGGGGAGCCTTTACGCAGCCCCACATGCAACTGGACCCTCCGGGTTCGCTGTTCCTGAGCAAACCTAAACATAGCCCTAGCCTTCATGCGAAAAGACTGAAAAAACGGGCCCCAGAAAAAGCGTTGCGAGCCCCTTTGGACCATCCCAAAGTGCCCCCAAAGGAAGGCTTTGGGTACAAGAGAACTCCCCAGGGGAGCCTTTACGCAGCCCCACATGCAACTGGACCCTCCGGGTTCGCTGTTCCTGAGCAAA
>NC_092603.1:160000-162500 GCF_047663525.1 Anas platyrhynchos
CTAACCCTAACCCTAACCCTAACCCTAACCCTAACCCTAACCCTAACCCTAACCCTGAGCCTCACCCTAACCCTAACCCTAACCCTAACCCTAAACAGGATCTAACCCTAACCCTAACCCTAACCCTAAATCTAACCCTAACCCTAACCCTAACCCGTATCTAACCCTAACACTAACCCCCTAAACCTAAACCTAACCCTAACCCTAACCCTATACCTAACTCTAACCCTAAACCTCACCCTAAATCTAACCCTAACCCTCACACTAACGCTAACCCTAACCCTAACCCTAACCCTAACCTTAACCCTAACCCTAACCCTAAACCTAACCCTAAGCCTAAGCCTAACCTAACCGTAACACTAACCCTAACCCTAACCCTAACCCTAACCCTAACCCTAACCCTAACACTAAATCGGATCCTAACCCTAACCCTAACCCAAAACCTAACCCTAACCCTAACACTAAACCTTACCCTAACACTAAGCCTTACCCTAAACCTAACCCTAACCCTAACCGTAACCCTTACCCGGATCTAACCCTAACACTAACACCCTAAACCTATCCCTAACCCTAACCCTAACCCTAACCCTAAGCCTTAGCCTAACCCTAAGCCTAGCCCTAACCGGATCTAACCATAACCCTAACCCTAACCCTAACCCTAACCCTAACCCTAACCCTAACCCTAACCCTAACCCTACCCCTAAACCGGATCTAACCCTAACCCTAACCCTAACCCTAACCCTAACCCGGATATAACCCTAACCCTAACCCTAACCCGTATCTAACCCTAACACTAACCCCCTAAACCTAAACCTAACCCTAACCATAACCCTATACCTAACCCTAACCCTAACACTAACCCTAACCCTAAGCCTAACCCTAACCTAACCCTAACCCTAACCCTAACCCTAACACTAACCCTAACCCTAACCCTAAACCTAACCCTAACCCTAACCCTAACCCTAACCCTAACCCTAAACAGGATCTAACCCTAACCCTAACCCTAACCCTAACCCTAACCCTAACCCTAAGCCTTAGCCTATCCCTAAGCCTAACCCTAACCAGATCTAACCGTAACCCTAAACCTAACCCTAACCCTAACCCTAAGCCTAACCCTAACCTAACCCTAACCCTAACCCTAACCCTAACCCTAACACTAACCCTAACCCTAACCCTAAACCTAACCCTAACCCTAACCCTAACCCTAACCCTAACCCTAACCCTAACCCTAACCCTAACCCTAACCCTAACCCTAACCCTAACCCTAACCCTAACCCTAACCCTAACCCTAACCCTAACCCTAACCCTAACCCTAACCCTAACCCTAACCCTAACCCTAAGCCTTAGCCTAACCCTAAGCCTAACCCTAACCCGATCTAACCGTAACCCTAAACCTAACCCTAACCCTAACCCTAAGCCTAACCCTAACCTAACCCTAACCCTAACCCTAACCCTAACCCTAACACTAACCCTAACCCTAACCCTAAACCTAACCCTAACCCTAACCCTAACCCTAACCCTAACCCTAAACAGGATCTAACACTAACCCTAACCCTAACCCTAACCCTAACCCTAACCATAACCATAACCATAACCCTAACCGGATCTAACCCTAACCCTAACCCTAACCCTAACCCTAACCTAACCCTAACCCTAACCCTAACCCTAACCCTAACCCTAACCCTAACCCTAACCCTAACCCTGAGCCTCACCCTAACCCTAACCCTAACCCTAACCCTAAACAGGATCGAACCCTAACCCTAACCCTAACCCTAAATCTAACCCTAACCCTAACCCTAACCCGTATCTAACCCTAACACTAACCCCCTAAACCTAAACCTAACCCTAACCCTAACCCTATACCTAACCCTAACACTAAACCTCACCCTAAATCTAACCCTAACCCTCACACTAACGCTAACCCTAACCCTAACCCTAACCCTAACCTTAACCCTAACCCTAACCCTAAACCTAACCCTAAGCCTAAGCCTAACCTAACCCTAACCCTAACCCTAACCCTAACCCTAACCCTAACCCTAACCCTAAACCTAACACTAAACCGGATCCTAACCCTAACCCTAACCCAAACCCTAACCCTAACCCTAACACTAACCCTTACCCTAACACTAAGCCTTACCCTAACCCTAACCCTAACCGTAACCCTAACCCGGATCTAACCCTAACACTAACACCCTAAACCTAACCCTAACAATAACCCTAACCCTAAGCCTTAGCCTAACCCTAAGCCTAGCCCTAACCGGATATAACCATAACCCTAACCCTAACCCTAACCCTAACCCTAACCCTAACCCTAACCCTAACCCTACCCCTAAACCGGATCTAACCCTAACCCTAACCCTAACCCTAACCCTAACCCGGATATAACCCTAACCCTAAACCTAACCCGTATCTAACCCTAACACTAACCCCCTAAACCTAAACCTAACCCTAACCATAACCCTATACCTCACCCTAACCCTAACCCTAACCCTAACCCTAA
>NC_092603.1:165000-217500 GCF_047663525.1 Anas platyrhynchos
CCCACATGCAACTGGACCCTCCGGGTTCGCTGTTCCTGAGCAAACCTAAATGTAGCCCTAGCCGGCATCGGAGACGACTGAAAAATCAGGCCCCAGGAAATGCGTTGTGAGCCCTTTACGCCCATCCAAAAGTACCCCCAAAGGAAGGCTTTGGGTACAAGAGAACTCCCCAGGGGAGCCTTTACGCAGCCCCACATGCAACTGGACCCTCCGGGTTCGCTGTTCCTCAGCAAACCTAAACATAGCCCTAGCCGGCATCGGAGACGAGTGAAAAATCAGGCCCCAGGAAATGCATTGCGAGCCCTTTTCTCCCATCCCAAAGTGCCCCCAAAGGAAGGCTTTGGGTACAAGAGAACTCCCCAGGGGAGCCTTTACGCAGCCCCACATGCAACTGGACCCTCCGGGTTCGCTGTTCCTCAGCAAACCTAAACGTAGCCCTAGCCATCATCGGAGAAGACTGAAAAATCAGGCCCCAGGAAATGCGTTGCGAGCCCCTTTGGACCATCCAAAAGTGTCACCAGAGGAAGGCTTTGGGTACAAGAGAACTCCCCAGGGGAGCCTTTAAACAGCCCCACATGCAACTGGACCCTCCGGGTTCGATTTTTCCGAGCAAAACTAAACGTAGCCCTAGCCGGCATCAGAGACGAGTGAAAAATCAGGCCCCAGGAAATGCGTTGCGAGCCCTTTTTGCCCATCCAAAATTGCCCACAAGGGAAGGCTTTGGGTACAAGTGAACTCCCCAGGGGAGTCTTTACGCAGCCCCACATGCAACTGGACCCTCCGGGTTCGCTGTTTCCGAGCATCCCTAAACATAGCCCTAGCCGGCATCGAAGACGACTGAAAAATCAGGCCCCAGGAAATGCGTTGCGAGCCATTTTTGCCCATCCAAAAGTGCCCCCAAAGGAAGGCTTTGGGTACAAGTGAACTCCCCAGGGGAGCCTTTACGCAGCCCCACATGCAACTGGACCCTCCGGGTTCGCTGTTCCTCAGCAAACCTAAACGTAGCCCTAGCCGTCATCGGAGACGAGTGAAAAATCAGGCCCCAGGAAATGCGTTGCGAGCCCCTTTGGACCATCCAAAAGTGCCCCCAAAGGAAGGCTTTGGGTACAAGAGAACTCCCCAGGGGAGCCTTTACGCAGCCCCACATGCAACTGGACCCTCCGGGTTCGCTGTTCCTGAGCAAACCTAAACGTAGCCCTAGCCGTCATCGGAGAAGACTGAAAAATCAGGCCCAAGGAAATGCGTTGCGAGCCCCTTTGGACCATCCCAAAGTGCCCCCAAAGGAAGGCTTTGCGTACAAGAGAATTCCCCAGGGGACCCTTTACGTAGCCCCACATGCAATTGGACCCTCCGGGTTCGCTGTTTCCGAGCATCCCTAAACATAGCCCTAGCCGGCATCGAAGACGACTGAAAAATCAGGCCCCAAGAAATGCGTTGCGAGCCCCTTTGGACCATCCCAAAGTGCCCCCAAAGGAAGGCTTTGGGTACAAGTGAACTCCCCACGGGAGCCTTTACGCAGCCCCACATGCAACTGGACCCTCCGGGTTCGCTGTTCCTGAGCAAACCTAAACGTAGCCCTAGCCGTCATCGGAGATGAGTGAAAAATCAGGCCCCAGGAAATGCGTTGCGAGCCCCTTTGGACCATCCCAAAGTGCCCCCAAAGGAAGGCTTTGGGTACAAGAGAACTCCCCAGGGGAGCCTTTACGCAGCCCCACATGCAACTGGACCCTCCGGGTTCGCTGTTCCTGAGCAAACCTAAACGTAGCCCTAGCCGGCATCGGAGACGAGTGAAAAATCAGGCCCCAGGAAATGCGTTGCGAGCCCTTTTCTCCCATCCCAAAGTGCCCCCAAAGGAAGGCTTTAGGTACAAGAGAACTCCCCAGGGGAGCCTTTACGCAGCCCCACATGCAACTGGACCCTCCGGGTTCGCTGTTTCTGAGCAAACCTAAACGTAGCCCTAGCCGGCATCGGAGAAGACTGAAAAATCAGGCCCCAGGAAATGCGTTGCGAGCCCCTTTGGACCATCCCAAAGTGCCCCCACAGGAAGGCTTTGGGTACAAGAGAACTCCCCAGGGGAGCCTTTACGCAGCCCCACATGCAACTGGACCCTCCGGGTTCGCTGTTTCCGAGCATCCCTAAACATAGCCCTAGCCGGCATCGAAGACGACTGAAAAATCAGGCCCCAGGAAATACGTTGCGAGCCCTTTTTGCCCATCCCAAAGTGCCCCCAAAGGAAGGCTTTGGGTACAAGTGAACTCCCCAGGGGAGCCTTTACGCAGCCCCACATGCAACTGGACCCTCCGGGTTCGCTGTTCCTGAGCAAACCTAAACGTAGCCCTAGCCGGCATCGGAGAAGACTGAAAAATCAGGCCCCAGGAAATGCGTTGCGAGCCCTTTTTGCCCATCCCAAAGTGCCCCCAAAGGAAGGCTTTGGGTACAAGAGAACTCCCCAGGGGAGCCTTTACGCAGCCCCACATGCAACTGGACCCTCCGGGTTCGCTGTTCCTCAGCAAACCTAAACGTAGCCCTAGCCGGCATCGGAGAAGACTGAAAAATCAGGCCCCAGGAAATGCGTTGCGAGCCCTTTTTGCCCATCCAAAATTGCCCCCAAGGGAAGGCTTTGGGTACAAGTGAACTCCCCAGGGGAGTCTTTACGCAGCCCCACATGCAACTGGACCCTCCGGGTTCGCTGTTTCCGAGCATCCCTAAACATATCCCTAGCCGGCATCGGAGACGAGTGAAAAATCAGGCCCCAGGAAATGCGTTGCGAGCCCATTTGGACCATCCAAAAGTGCCCCCAAAGGAAGGCTTTGGGTACAAGAGAACTCCCCAGGGGAGCCTTTATGCAGCCCCACATGCAACTGGACCCTCCGGGTTCGCTGTTCCTGAGCAAACCTAAACGTAGCCCTAGCCGTCATCGGAGACGAGTGAAAAATCAGGCCCCAGGAAATGCGTTGCGAGCCCCTTTGGACCATCCCAAAGTGCCCCCAAAGGAAGGCTTTGGGTACAAGAGAACTCCCCAGGGGAGCCTTTACGCAGCCCCACATGCAACTGGACCCTCCGGGTTCGCTGTTCCTGAGCAAACCTAAACGTAGCCCTAGCCGTCATCGGAGACGAGTGAAAAATCAGGCCCCAGGAAATGCGTTGCGAGCCCTTTTCTCCCATCCCAAAGTGCCCCCAAAGGAAGGCTTTAGGTACAAGAGAACTCCCCAGGGGAGCCTTTACGCAGCCCCACATGCAACTGGACCCTCCGGGTTCGCTGTTCCTGAGCAAACCTAAACGTAGCCCTAGCCGGCATCGGAGAAGACTGAAAAATCAGGCCCCAGGAAATGCGTTGCGAGCCCTTTTTGCCCATCCCAAAGTGCCCCCACAGGAAGGCTTTGGGTACAAGAGAACTCCCCAGGGGAGCCTTTACGCAGCCCCACATGCAACTGGACCCTCCGGGTTCACTGTTCCTGAGCAAACCTAAACGTAGCCCTAGCCGGCATCGGAGAAGACTGAAAAATCAGGCCCCAGGAAATGCGTTGCGAGCCCCTTTGGACCATACCAAAGTGCCCCCAAAGGAAGGCTTTGGGTACAAGAGAACTCCCCACGGGAGCCTTTACGCAGCCCCACATGCAACTGGACCCTCCGGGTTCGCTGTTCCTGAGCAAACCTAAACGTAGCCCTAGCCGTCATCGGAGACGAGTGAAAAATCAGGCCCCAGGAAATGCGTTGCGAGCCCATTTGGACCATCCAAAAGTGTCACCAAAGGAAGGCTTTGGGTACAAGAGAACTCCCCAGGGGAGCCTTTACGCAGCCCCACATGCAACTGGACCCTCCGGGTTCGCTGTTCCTGAGCAAACCTAAACGTAGCCCTAGCCGGCATCGGAGAAGACTGAAAAATCAGGCCCCAGGAAATGCGTTGCGAGCCCCTGTGAACCATCCCAAAGTGCCCCCAAAGGAAGGCTTTGGGTACAAGAGAACTCCCCAGGGGAGCCTTTACGCAGCCCCACATGCAAATGGACCCTCCGGGTTCGCTGTTCCTGAGCAAACCTAAACGTAGCCCTAGCCGTCATCGGAGACAAGTGAAAAATCAGGCCCCAGGAAATGCGTTGCGAGCCCTTTTCTCCCATCCTAAAGTGCCCCCAAAGGAAGGCTTTGGGTACAAGTGAACTCCCCAGGGGAGCCTTTACGCAGCCCCACATGCAACTGGACCCTCCGGGTTCGCTGTTTCCGAGCATCCCTAAACATACCCCTAGCCGGCATCGAAGACGACTGAAAAATCAGGCCCCAGGAAATACGTTGCGAGCCCTTTTTGCCCATCCAAAAGTGCCCCCAAAGGAAGGCTTTGGGTACAAGTGAACTCCCCAGGGGAGCCTTTACGCAGCCCCACATGCAACTGGACCCTCCGGGTTCGCTGTTCCTGAGCAAACCTAAACGTAGCCCTAGCCGGCATCGGAGAAGACTGAAAAATCAGGCCCCAGGAAATGCGTTGCGAGCCCTTTTTGCCCATCCCAAAGTGCCCCCAAAGGAAGGCTTTGGGTACAAGAGAACTCCCCAGGGGAGCCTTTACGCAGCCCCACATGCAACTGGACCCTCCGGGTTCGCTGTTCCTCAGCAAACCTAAACGTAGCCCTAGCCGGCATCGGAGAAGACTGAAAAATCAGGCCCCAGGAAATGCGTTGCGAGCCCTTTTTGCCCATCCAAAATTGCCCCCAAGGGAAGGCTTTGGGTACAAGTGAACTCCCCAGGGGAGTCTTTACGCAGCCCCACATGCAACTGGACCCTCCGGGTTCGCTGTTTCCGAGCATCCCTAAACATATCCCTAGCCGGCATCGGAGACGAGTGAAAAATCAGGCCCCAGGAAATGCGTTGCGAGCCCATTTGGACCATCCAAAAGTGCCCCCAAAGGAAGGCTTTGGGTACAAGAGAACTCCCCAGGGGAGCCTTTATGCAGCCCCACATGCAACTGGACCCTCCGGGTTCGCTGTTCCTGAGCAAACCTAAACGTAGCCCTAGCCGTCATCGGAGACGACTGAAAAATCAGGCCCCAGGAAATGCGTTGCGAGCCCCTTTGGACCATCCCAAAGTGCCCCCAAAGGAAGGCTTTGGGTACAAGAGAACTCCCCAGGGGAGCCTTTACGCAGCCCCACATGCAACTGGACCCTCCGGGTTCGCTGTTCCTGAGCAAACCTAAACGTAGCCCTAGCCGTCATCGGAGACGAGTGAAAAATCAGGCCCCAGGAAATGCGTTGCGAGCCCTTTTCTCCCATCCCAAAGTGCCCCCAAAGGAAGGCTTTAGGTACAAGAGAACTCCCCAGGGGAGCCTTTACGCAGCCCCACATGCAACTGGACCCTCCGGGTTCGCTGTTCCTGAGCAAACCTAAACGTAGCCCTAGCCGGCATCGGAGAAGACTGAAAAATCAGGCCCCAGGAAATGCGTTGCGAGCCCTTTTTGCCCATCCCAAAGTGCCCCCAAAGGAAGGCTTTGGGTACAAGAGAACTCCCCAGGGGAGCCTTTACGCAGCCCCACATGCAACTGGACCCTCCGGGTTCACTGTTCCTGAGCAAACCTAAACGTAGCCCTAGCCGGCATCGGAGAAGACTGAAAAATCAGGCCCCAGGAAATGCGTTGCGAGCCCCTTTGGACCATACCAAAGTGCCCCCAAAGGAAGGCTTTGGGTACAAGAGAACTCCCCACGGGAGCCTTTACGCAGCCCCACATGCAACTGGACCCTCCGGGTTCGCTGTTCCTGAGCAAACCTAAACGTAGCCCTAGCCGTCATCGGAGACAAGTGAAAAATCAGGCCCCAGGAAATGCGTTGCGAGCCCTTTTCTCCCATCCTAAAGTGCCCCCAAAGGAAGGCTTTGGGTACAAGTGAACTCCCCAGGGGAGCCTTTACGCAGCCCCACATGCAACTGGACCCTCCGGGTTCGCTGTTTCCGAGCATCCCTAAACATAGCCCTAGCCGGCATCTGAGAAGACTGAAAAACCGGGCCCCAGAAAAAGCGTTGCGAGCCCCTTTGGACCATCCCAAAGTGCCCCCAAAGGAAGGCTTTGGGTACAAGAGAACTCCCCAGGGGAGCCTTTACGCAGCCCCACATGCAACTGGACCCTCCGGGTTCGCTGTTCCTGAGCAAACCTAAACGTAACCCTAGCCGGCATCGGAGACGAGTGAAAAATCAGGCCCCAGGAAATGCGTTGCGAGCCCTTTTCGCCCATCCAAAAGTGCCCCCAAAGGAAGGCTTTGGGTACAAGAGAACTCCCCAGGGGAGCCTTTACGCAGCCCCACATGCAACTGGACCCTCCGGGTTCGCTGTTTCCGAGCAACCCTAAACATAGCACTAGCCGGCATGCGAGAAGACTGAAAAACCGGGCCCCAGAAAAAGCGTTGCACGCCCCTTTGGACCATCCAAAAGTGTCACCAAAGGAAGGCTTTGGGTACAAGAGAATTCCCCAGGGGACCCTTTACGTAGCCCCACATGCAACTGGACCCTCCGGGTTCGCTGTTTCCGAGCATCCCTAAACATAGCCCTAGCCGGCATCGAAGACGACTGAAAAATCAGGCCCCAAGAAATGCGTTGCGAGCCCCTTTGGACCATCCCAAAGTGCCCCCAAAGGAAGGCTTTGGGTACAAGTGAACTCCCCACGGGAGCCTTTACGCAGCCCCACATGCAACTGGACCCTCCGGGTTCGCTGTTCCTCAGCAAACCTAAACGTAGCCCTAGCCGGCATCGGAGAAGACTGAAAAATCAGGCCCCAGGAAATGCGTTGCGAGCCCCTGTGAACCATCCCAAAGTGCCCCCAAAGGAAGGCTTTGGGTACAAGAGAACTCCCCAGGGGAGCCTTTACGCAGCCCCACATGCAAATGGACCCTCCGGGTTCGCTGTTCCTGAGCAAACCTAAACGTAGCCCTAGCCGTCATCGGAGACAAGTGAAAAATCAGGCCCCAGGAAATGCGTTGCGAGCCCTTTTCGCCCATCCAAACGTGCCCCCAAAGGAAGCCTTTGGGTACAAGAGACCTCCCCAGGGGAGCCTTTATGCAACCCCACATGCAACTGGACCCTCCGGGTTCGCTGTTTCCGAGCAACCCTAAACATAGCACTAGCCGGCAATCGAGAAGACTGAAAAATTGGGCCCCAGAAAAAGCGTTGCAAGCCCCTTTGGACCATCCAAAAGTGTCACCAAAGGAAGGCTTTGGGTACAAGAGAACTCCCCAGGGGACCCTTTACGCAGCCCCACATGCAACTGGACCCTCCGGGTTCGCTGTTCCTGAGCAAACCTAAACGTAGCCCTAGCCGTCATTGGAGACTTGTGAAAAATCAGGCCCCAGGAAATGCGTTGCGAGCCCCTTTGGACCATCCCAAAGTGCCCCCAAAGGAAGGCTTTGGGTACAAGAGAACTCCCCAGGGGAGCCTTTACGCAGCCCCACATGCAACTGGACCCTCCGGGTTCGCTGTTCCTGAGCAAACCTAAACGTAGCCCTAGCCGGCATCGGAGAAGACTGAAAAATCAGGCCCCAGGAAATGCGTTGCGAGCCCTTTTCTCCCATCCCAAAGTGCCCCCAAAGGAAGGCTTTGGGTACAAGTGAACTCCCCAGGGGAGCCTTTACGCAGCCCCACATGCAACTGGACCATCAGGGTTCGCTGTTTCCGAGCATCCCTAAACATAGCCCTAGCCGGCATCGAAGACGACTGAAAAATCAGGCCCCAGGAAATGCGTTGCGAGCCCTTTTCTCCCATCCAAAAGTGCCCCCAAAGGAAGGCTTTGGGTACAAGTGAACTCCCCAGGGGAGCCTTTATGCAGCCCCACATGCAACTGGACCCTCCGGGTTCGCTGTTTCCGAGCAACCCTAAACATAGCCCTAGCCGGCATGCGAGAAGACTGAAAAACCGGGCCCCAGAAAAAGCGTTGCGAGCCCCTTTGGACCATCTAAAAGTGTCACCAAAGGAAGGCTTTGGGTACAAGTGAACTCCCCAGGGGAGCCTTTACGCAGCCCCACATGCAACTGGACCCTCCGGGTTCGCTGTTCCTGAGCAAACCTAAATGTAGCCCTAGCCGGCATCGGAGACGACTGAAAAATCAGGCCCCAGGAAATGCGTTGTGAGCCCTTTACGCCCATCCAAAAGTACCCCCAAAGGAAGGCTTTGGGTACAAGAGAACTCCCCAGGGGAGCCTTTACGCAGCCCCACATGCAACTGGACCCTCCGGGTTCGCTGTTCCTGAGCAAACCTAAACATAGCCCTAGCCGGCATCGGAGACGAGTGAAAAATCAGGCCCCAGGAAATGCATTGCGAGCCCTTTTCTCCCATCCCAAAGTGCCCCCAAAGGAAGGCTTTGGGTACAAGAGAACTCCCCAGGGGAGCCTTTACGCAGCCCCACATGCAACTGGACCCTCCGGGTTCGCTGTTCCTGAGCAAACCTAAACGTAGCCCTAGCCATCATCGGAGAAGACTGAAAAATCAGGCCCCAGGAAATGCGTTGCGAGCCCCTTTGGACCATCCAAAAGTGTCACCAGAGGAAGGCTTTGGGTACAAGAGAACTCCCCAGGGGAGCCTTTAAACAGCCCCACATGCAACTGGACCCTCCGGGTTCGATTTTTCCGAGCAAAACTAAACGTAGCCCTAGCCGGCATCAGAGACGAGTGAAAAATCAGGCCCCAGGAAATGCGTTGCGAGCCCTTTTTGCCCATCCAAAATTGCCCCCAAGGGAAGGCTTTGGGTACAAGTGAACTCCCCAGGGGAGTCTTTACGCAGCCCCACATGCAACTGGACCCTCCGGGTTCGCTGTTTCCGAGCATCCCTAAACATAGCCCTAGCCGGCATCGAAGACGACTGAAAAATCAGGCCCCAGGAAATGCGTTGCGAGCCATTTTTGCCCATCCAAAAGTGCCCCCAAAGGAAGGCTTTGGGTACAAGTGAACTCCCCAGGGGAGCCTTTACGCAGCCCCACATGCAACTGGACCCTCCGGGTTCGCTGTTCCTCAGCAAACCTAAACGTAGCCCTAGCCGTCATCGGAGACGAGTGAAAAATCAGGCCCCAGGAAATGCGTTGCGAGCCCCTTTGGACCATCCAAAAGTGCCCCCAAAGGAAGGCTTTGGGTACAAGAGAACTCCCCAGGGGAGCCTTTACGCAGCCCCACATGCAACTGGACCCTCCGGGTTCGCTGTTCCTGAGCAAACCTAAACGTAGCCCTAGCCGTCATCGGAGAAGACTGAAAAATCAGGCCCCAGGAAATGCGTTGCGAGCCCCTTTGGACCATCCCAAAGTGCCCCCAAAGGAAGGCTTTGCGTACAAGAGAATTCCCCAGGGGACCCTTTACGTAGCCCCACATGCAACTGGACCCTCCGGGTTCGCTGTTTCCGAGCATCCCTAAACATAGCCCTAGCCGGCATCGAAGACGACTGAAAAATCAGGCCCCAAGAAATGCGTTGCGAGCCCCTTTGGACCATCCAAAAGTGCCCCCAAAGGAAGGCTTTGGGTACAAGTGAACTCCCCACGGGAGCCTTTACGCAGCCCCACATGCAACTGGACCCTCCGGGTTCGCTGTTCCTGAGCAAACCTAAACGTAGCCCTAGCCGTCATCGGAGATGAGTGAAAAATCAGGCCCCAGGAAATGCGTTGCGAGCCCCTTTGGACCATCCCAAAGTGCCCCCAAAGGAAGGCTTTGGGTACAAGAGAACTCCCCAGGGGAGCCTTTACGCAGCCCCACATGCAACTGGACCCTCCGGGTTCGCTGTTCCTGAGCAAACCTAAACGTAGCCCTAGCCGGCATCGGAGACGAGTGAAAAATCAGGCCCCAGGAAATGCGTTGCGAGCCCTTTTCTCCCATCCCAAAGTGCCCCCAAAGGAAGGCTTTAGGTACAAGAGAACTCCCCAGGGGAGCCTTTACGCAGCCCCACATGCAACTGGACCCTCCGGGTTCGCTGTTTCTGAGCAAACCTAAACGTAGCCCTAGCCGGCATCGGAGAAGACTGAAAAATCAGGCCCCAGGAAATGCGTTGCGAGCCCCTTTGGACCATCCCAAAGTGCCCCCACAGGAAGGCTTTGGGTACAAGAGAACTCCCCAGGGGAGCCTTTACGCAGCCCCACATGCAACTGGACCCTCCGGGTTCGCTGTTTCCGAGCATCCCTAAACATAGCCCTAGTCGGCATCGAAGACGACTGAAAAATCAGGCCCCAGGAAATACGTTGCGAGCCCTTTTTGCCCATCCAAAAGTGCCCCCAAAGGAAGGCTTTGGGTACAAGTGAACTCCCCAGGGGAGCCTTTACGCAGCCCCACATGCAACTGGACCCTCCGGGTTCGCTGTTCCTGAGCAAACCTAAACGTAGCCCTAGCCGGCATCGGAGACGAGTGAAAAATCAGGCCCCAGGAAATGCGTTGCGAGCCCTTTTTGCCCATCCCAAAGTGCCCCCAAAGGAAGGCTTTGGGTACAAGAGAACTCCCCAGGGGAGCCTTTACGCAGCCCCACATGCAACTGGACCCTCCGGGTTCGCTGTTCCTCAGCAAACCTAAACGTAGCCCTAGCCGGCATCGGAGAAGACTGAAAAATCAGGCCCCAGGAAATGCGTTGCGAGCCCCTGTGAACCATCCCAAAGTGCCCCCAAAGGAAGGCTTTGGGTACAAGAGAACTCCCCAGGGGAGCCTTTACGCAGCCCCACATGCAACTGGACCCTCCGGGTTCGCTGTTCCTGAGCAAACCTAAACGTAGCCCTAGCCGGCATCGGAGACGAGTGAAAAATCAGGCCCCAGGAAATGCGTTGCGAGCCCCTTTGGACCATCCAAAAGTGCCCCCAAAGGAAGGCTTTGGGTACAAGAGAACTCCCCAGGGGAGCCTTTATGCAGCCCCACATGCAACTGGACCCTCCGGGTTCGCTGTTCCTGAGCAAACCTAAACGTAGCCCTAGCCGGCATCGGAGACGAGTGAAAAATCAGGCCCCAGGAAATGCGTTGCGAGCCCCTTTGGACCATCCCAAAGTGCCCCCAAAGGAAGGCTTTGGGTACAAGAGAACTCCCCAGGGGAGCCTTTACGCAGCCCCACATGCAACTGGACCCTCCGGGTTCGCTGTTCCTGAGCAAACCTAAACGTAGCCCTAGCCGTCATCGGAGACGAGTGAAAAATCAGGCCCCAGGAAATGCGTTGCGAGCCCTTTTCTCCCATCCCAAAGTGCCCCCAAAGGAAGGCTTTAGGTACAAGAGAACTCCCCAGGGGAGCCTTTACGCAGCCCCACATGCAACTGGACCCTCCGGGTTCGCTGTTCCTGAGCAAACCTAAACGTAGCCCTAGCCGGCATCGGAGAAGACTGAAAAATCAGGCCCCAGGAAATGCGTTGCGAGCCATTTTTGCCCATCCCAAAGTGCCCCCAAAGGAAGGCTTTGGGTACAAGAGAACTCCCCAGGGGAGCCTTTACGCAGCCCCACATGCAACTGGACCCTCCGGGTTCACTGTTCCTGAGCAAACCTAAACGTAGCCCTAGCCGGCATCGGAGAAGACTGAAAAATCAGGCCCCAGGAAATGCGTTGCGAGCCCCTTTGGACCATACCAAAGTGCCCCCAAAGGAAGGCTTTGGGTACAAGAGAACTCCCCACGGGAGCCTTTACGCAGCCCCACATGCAACTGGACCCTCCGGGTTCGCTGTTCCTGAGCAAACCTAAACATAGCCCTAGCCGGCATCAAAGACGACTGAAAAATCAGGCCCCAGGAAATGCGTTGCGAGCCCTTTTTGCCCATCCAAAATTGCCCCCAAGGGAAGGCTTTGGGTACAAGTGAACTCCCCAGGGGAGCCTTTACGCAGCCCCACATGCAACTGGACCCTCCGGGTTCGCTGTTCCTGAGCAAACCTAAACGTAGCCCTAGCCGTCATCAAAGACGACTGAAAAATCAGGCCCCAGGAAATGCGTTGCGAGCCCCTTTGGACCATCCAAAAGTGCCCCCAAAGGAAGGCTTTGGGTACAAGAGAACTCCCCAGGGGAGCCTTTACGCAGCCCCACATGCAACTGGACCCTCCGGGTTCGCTGTTCCTGAGCAAACCTAAACGTAGCCCTAGCCGTCATCGGAGACGAGTGAAAAATCAGGCCCCAGGAAATGCGTTGCGAGCCCCTTTGGACCATCCAAAAGTGTCACCAAAGGAAGGCTTTGGGTACAAGAGAACTCCCCAGGGGAGCCTTTACGCAGCCCCACATGCAACTGGACCCTCCGGGTTCGCTGTTCCTGAGCAAACCTAAACGTAGCCCTAGCCGGCATCGGAGAAGACTGAAAAATCAGGCCCCAGGAAATGCGTTGCGAGCCCCTGTGAACCATCCCAAAGTGCCCCCAAAGGAAGGCTTTGGGTACAAGAGAACTCCCCAGGGGAGCCTTTACGCAGCCCCACATGCAAATGGACCCTCCGGGTTCGCTGTTCCTGAGCAAACCTAAACGTAGCCCTAGCCGTCATCGGAGACAAGTGAAAAATCAGGCCCCAGGAAATGCGTTGCGAGCCCTTTTCTCCCATCCTAAAGTGCCCCCAAAGGAAGGCTTTGGGTACAAGTGAACTCCCCAGGGGAGCCTTTACGCAGCCCCACATGCAACTGGACCCTCCGGGTTCGCTGTTTCCGAGCATCCCTAAACATAGCCCTAGCCGGCATCCGAGAAGACTGAAAAACCGGGCCCCAGAAAAAGCGTTGCGAGCCCCTTTGGACCATCCCAAAGTGCCCCCAAAGGAAGGCTTTGGGTACAAGAGAACTCCCCAGGGGAGCCTTTACGCAGCCCCACATGCAACTGGACCCTCCGGGTTCGCTGTTCCTGAGCAAACCTAAACGTAACCCTAGCCGGCATCGGAGACGAGTGAAAAATCAGGCCCCAGGAAATGCGTTGCGAGCCCTTTTCGCCCATCCAAAAGTGCCCCCAAAGGAAGGCTTTGGGTACAAGAGAACTCCCCAGGGGAGCCTTTACGCAGCCCCACATGCAACTGGACCCTCCGGGTTCGCTGTTTCCGAGCAACCCTAAACATAGCACTAGCCGGCATCGAAGACGACTGAAAAACCGGGCCCCAGAAAAAGCGTTGCACGCCCCTTTGGACCATCCAAAAGTGTCACCAAAGGAAGGCTTTGGGTACAAGTGAACTCCCCACGGGAGCCTTTACGCAGCCCCACATGCAACTGGACCCTCCGGGTTCGCTGTTCCTGAGCAAACCTAAACGTAGCCCTAGCCGGCATCGGAGAAGACTGAAAAATCAGGCCCCAGGAAATGCGTTGCGAGCCCCTGTGAACCATCCCAAAGTGCCCCCAAAGGAAGGCTTTGGGTACAAGAGAACTCCCCAGGGGAGCCTTTACGCAGCCCCACATGCAACTGGACCCTCCAGGTTCGCTGTTCCTGAGCAAACCTAAACGTAGCCCTAGCCGTCATCGGAGACAAGTGAAAAATCAGGCCCCAGGAAATGCGTTGCGAGCCCATTTGGACCATCCAAAAGTGCCCCCAAAGGAAGGCTTTGGGTACAAGAGAACTCCCCAGGGGAGCCTTTACGCAGCCCCACATGCAACTGGACCCTCCGGGTTCACTATTCCTGAGCAAACCTAAACGTAGCCCTAGCCGGCATCGGAGAAGACTGAAAAATCAGGCCCCAGGAAATGCGTTGCGAGCCCCTTTGGACCATACCAAAGTGCCCCCAAAGGAAGGCTTTGGGTACAAGAGAACTCCCCACGGGAGCCTTTACGCAGCCCCACATGCAACTGGACCCTCCGGGTTCGCTGTTCCTGAGCAAACCTAAACATAGCCCTAGCCGTCATCGGAGACGACTGAAAAATCAGGCCCCAGGAAATGCGTTGCGAGCCCTTTTCTCCCATCCCAAAGTGCCCCCAAAGGAAGGCTTTGGGTACAAGAGAACTCCCCAGGGGAGCCTTTACGCAGCCCCACATGCAACTGGACCCTCCGGGTTCGCTGTTCCTGAGCAAACCTAAACGTAGCCCTAGCCGTCATCAAAGACGAGTGAAAAATCAGGCCCCAGGAAATGCGTTGCGAGCCCCTTTGGACCATCCCAAAGTGCCCCCAAAGGAAGGCTTTGGGTACAAGAGAACTCCCCAGGGGAGCCTTTACGCAGCCCCACATGCAACTGGACCCTCCGGGTTCGCTGTTCCTGAGCAAACCTAAACGTAGCCCTAGCCGGCATCGGAGACGAGTGAAAAATCAGGCCCCAGGAAATGCGTTGCGAGCCCCTTTGGACCATCCAAAAGTGCCCCCAAAGGAAGGCTTTGGGTACAAGAGAACTCCCCAGGGGAGCCTTTACGCAGCCCCACATGCAACTGGACCCTCCGGGTTCACTGTTCCTGAGCAAACCTAAACATAGCCCTAGCCGGCATCGGAGAAGACTGAAAAATCAGGCCCCAGGAAATGCGTTGCGAGCCCCTGTGAACCATCCCAAAGTGCCCCCAAAGGAAGGCTTTGGGTACAAGAGAACTCCCCAGGGGAGCCTTTACGCAGCCCCACATGCAAATGGACCCTCCGGGTTCGCTGTTCCTGAGCAAACCTAAACGTAGCCCTAGCCGGCATCGGAGACGAGTGAAAAATCAGGCCCCAGGAAATGCGTTGCGAGCCCTTTTCTCCCATCCTAAAGTGCCCCCAAAGGAAGGCTTTGGGTACAAGTGAACTCCCCAGGGGAGCCTTTACGCAGCCCCACATGCAACTGGACCCTCCGGGTTCACTGTTCCTGAGCAAACCTAAACGTAGCCCTAGCCGTCATCGGAGACGAGTGAAAAATCAGGCCCCAGGAAATGCGTTGCGAGCCCCTTTGGACCATCCAAAAGTGCCCCCAAAGGAAGGCTTTGGGTACAAGTGAACTCCCCAGGGGAGCCTTTACGCAGCCCCACATGCAACTGGACCCTCCTGGTTCGCTGTTCCTGAGCAAACCTAAACGTAGCCCTAGCCGGCATCGGAGACGAGTGAAAAATCAGGCCCCAGGAAATGCGTTGCGAGCCCTTTTCGCCCATCCAAAAGTGCCCCCAAAGGAAGGCTTTGGGTACAAGAGAACTCCCCAGGGGAGCCTTTACGCAGCCCCACATGCAACTGGACCCTCCGGGTTCGCTGTTTCCGAGCAACCCTAAACATAGCACTAGCCGGCATGCGAGAAGACTGAAAAACCGGGTCCCAGAAAAAGCGTTGCGAGCCCCTTTGGACCATCCAAAAGTGTCACCAAAGGAAGGCTTTGGGTACAAGAGAATTCCCCAGGGGACCCTTTACGTAGCCCCACATGCAACTGGACCCTCCGGTTTCGCTGTTTCCGAGCATCCCTAAACATAGCCCTAGCCGGCATCGAAGACGACTGAAAAATCAGGCCCCAAGAAATGCGTTGCGAGCCCCTTTGGACCATCCCAAAGTGCCCCCAAAGGAAGGCTTTGGTACAAGTGAACTCCCCACGGGAGCCTTTACGCAGCCCCACATGCAACTGGACCCTCCGGGTTCGCTGTTCCTGAGCAAACCTAAACGTAGCCCTAGCCGTCATCGGAGATGAGTGAAAAATCAGGCCCCAGGAAATGCGTTGTGAGCCCCTTTGGACCATCCCAAAGTGCCCCCAAAGGAAGGCTTTGGGTACAAGAGAACTCCCCAGGGGAGCCTTTACGCAGCCCCACATGCAACTGGACCCTCCGGGTTCGCTGTTCCTGAGCAAACCTAAACGTAGCCCTAGCCGTCATCGGAGACGAGTGAAAAATCAGGCCCCAGGAAATGCGTTGCGAGCCCTTTTCTCCCATCCCAAAGTGCCCCCAAAGGAAGGCTTTGGGTACAAGAGAACTCCCCAGGGGAGCCTTTACGCAGCCCCACATGCAACTGGACCCTCCGGGTTCGATTTTTCCGAGCATCCCTAAACGTAGCCCTAGCCGGCATCGGAGACGAGTGAAAAATCAGGCCCCAGGAAATGCGTTGCGAGCCCTTTTCGCCCATCCAAAAGTGCCCCCAAAGGAAGGCTTTGGGTACAAGAGAACTCCCCAGGGGAGCCTTTACGCAGCCCCACATGCAACTGGACCCTCCGGGTTCGCTGTTTCCGAGCAACCCTAAACATAGCACTAGCCGGCATGCGAGAAGACTGAAAAACCGGGCCCCAGAAAAAGCGTTGCACGTCCCTTTGGACCATCCAAAAGTGTCACCAAAGGAAGGCTTTGGGTACAAGAGAATTCCCCAGGGGACCCTTTACGTAGCCCCACATGCAACTGGACCCTCCGGGTTCGCTGTTTCCGAGCATCCCTAAACATAGCCCTAGCCGGCATCGAAGACGACTGAAAAATCAGGCCCCAAGAAATGCGTTGCGAGCCCCTTTGGACCATCCCAAAGTGCCCCCAAAGGAAGGCTTTGGGTACAAGAGAACTCCCCAGGGGAGCCTTTACGCAGCCCCACATGCAACTGGACCCTCCGGGTTCGCTGTTCCTGAGCAAACCTAAACGTAGCCCTAGCCGTCATCGGAGACGAGTGAAAAATCAGGCCCCAGGAAATGCGTTGCGAGCCCTTTTCTCCCATCCAAAAGTGCCCCCAAAGGAAGGCTTTAGGTACAAGAGAACTCCCCAGGGGAGCCTTTACGCAGCCCCACATGCAACTGGACCCTCCGGGTTCGCTGTTCCTGAGCAAACCTAAACGTAGCCCTAGCCGGCATCGGAGAAGACTGAAAAATCAGGCCCCAGGAAATGCGTTGCGAGCCCCTTTGGACCATCCCAAAGTGCCCCCAAAGGAAGGCTTTGGGTACAAGAGAACTCCCCAGGGGAGCCTTTACGCAGCCCCACATGCAACTGGACCCTCCGGGTTCGCTGTTTCCGAGCATCCCTAAACGTAGCCCTAGCCGGCATCGAAGACGACTGAAAAATCAGGCCCCAGGAAATACGTTGCGAGCCCTTTTTGCCCATCCAAAAGTGCCCCCAAAGGAAGGCTTTGGGTACAAGTGAACTCCCCAGGGGAGCCTTTACGCAGCCCCACATGCAACTGGACCCTCCGGGTTCGCTGTTCCTGAGCAAACCTAAACGTAGCCCTAGCCGGCATCGGAGAAGACTGAAAAATCAGGCCCCAGGAAATGCGTTGCGAGCCCTTTTTGCCCATCCAAAAGTGCCCCCAAAGGAAGGCTTTGGGTACAAGAGAACTCCCCAGGGGAGCCTTTACGCAGCCCCACATGCAACTGGACCCTCCGGGTTCGCTGTTCCTGAGCAAACCTAAACGTAGCCCTAGCCGGCATCGCAGAAGACTGAAAAATCAGGCCCCAGGAAATGCGTTGCGAGCCCCTTTGGACCATCCCAAAGTGCCCCCAAAGGAAGGCTTTGGGTACAAGAGAACTCCCCAGGGGAGCCTTTACGCAGCCCCACATGCAACTGGACCCTCCGGGTTCGCTGTTTCCGAGCATCCCTAAACGTAGCCCTAGCCGGCATCGAAGACGACTGAAAAATCAGGCCCCAGGAAATGCGTTGCAAGCCCTTTTTGCCCATCCAAAAGTGCCCCCAAAGGAAGGCTTTGGGTACAAGTGAACTCCCCAGGGGAGCCTTTACGCAGCCCCACATGCAACTGGACCCTCCGGGTTCGCTGTTCCTGAGCAAACCTAAACGTAGCCCTAGCTGTCATCGGAGACGAGTGAAAAATCAGGCCCCAGGAAATGCGTTGCGAGCCCTTTTTGCCCATCCAAAAGTGCCCCCAAAGGAAGGCTTTGGGTACAAGAGAACTCCCCAGGGGAGCCTTTACGCAGCCCCACATGCAACTGGACCCTCCTGGTTCGATTTTTCCGAGCAACCCTAAACATAGCCATAGCCGGCATGGGAGAAGACTGAAAAACCGGGCCCCAGAAAAAGCATTGCAAGCCCTTTTCGCCCATCCAAAAGTGCCCCCAAAGGAAGGCTTTGGGTACAAGAGAACTCCCCAGGGGAGCCTTTACGCAGCCCCACATGCAACTGGACCCTCCGGGTTCGCTGTTTCCGAGCATCCCTAAACATAGCCCTAGCCAGCATCGAAGACGACTGAAAAATCAGGCCCCAGGAAATGCGTTGCGAGCCCTTTTCGCCCATCCAAAAGTGCCCCCAAAGGAAGGCTTTGGGTACAAGAGAACTCCCCAGGGGAGCCTTTACGCAGCCCCACATGCAACTGGACCCTCCGGGTTCGCTGTTTCCGAGCAACCCTAAACATAGCCCTAGCCGGCATGCGAGAAGACTGAAAAACCGGGCCCCAAGAAAAGCGTTGCAAGCCCCTTTGGACCATCCAAAAGTGTCACCAAAGGAAGGCTTTGGGTACAAGTGAACTCCCCAGGGGAGCCTTTACGCAGCCCCACATGCAACTGGACCCTCCGGGTTCGCTGTTCCTGAGCAAACCTAAACGTAGCCCTAGCCGTCATCGGAGACGAGTGAAAAATCAGGCCCCAGGAAATGCGTTGCGAGCCCCTTTGGACCATCCAAAAGTGTCACCAAAGGAAGGCTTTGGGTACAAGAGAACTCCCCAGGGGAGCCTTTACGCAGCCCCACATGCAACTGGACCCTCCGGGTTCGCTGTTTCCGAGCATCCCTAAACATAGCCCTAGCCGGCATCCGAGAAGACTGAAAAACCGGGCCCCAGAAAAAGCGTTGCGAGCCCCTTTGGACCATCCCAAAGTGCCCCCAAAGGAAGGCTTTGGGTACAAGAGAACTCCCCAGGGGAGCCTTTACGCAGCCCCACATGCAACTGGACCCTCCGGGTTCGCTGTTCCTGAGCAACTCTAAACATAGCCCTAGCCGGCATCGAAGGCGACTGTAAAACCCGGATCTAATCCTCACCATAACCCTAACCCTAACCCTAACCCTAACCCTAACCCCAACCCCAACCCTAACACTAACCCTAAACCGGATCTAACCCTAACCCTAACCCTAACCCTAACCATAACCCGGATATAACCCTAACCCTAACCCTAACCCTAACCCTAACCCCAACCCTAACCCTAACCCTAAACCGGATCTAACCCTAACCCTAACCCTAACCCTAACCATAACCCGGATATAACCCTAACCCTAACCCTAACCCTAACCCTAACCCTAACCCTAACCCTAAACCAGATCTAACATTAACCCTAACCCTAACCCTACACCTAACCCTAACCCTAACCCTAACCCTAACCCTAACCCTAACCCTAACCTAACCCTAACCCTAACCCTAACCCTAACCCTAACCCTAACCCTAACCCTAACCCTGAGCCTCACCCTAACCCTAACCCTAACCCTAACCCTAACCCTAACCCTAAACAGGATCTAACCCTAACCCTAACCCTAAATCTAACCCTAACCCTAACCCTAACCCGTATCTAACCCTAACACTAACCCCCTAAACCTAAACCTAACCCTAACCCTAACCCTATACCTAACCCTAACCCTAAACCTCACCCTAAATCTAACCCTAACCCTCACACTAACGCTAACCCTAACCCTAACCCTAACCCTAACCTTAACCCTAACCCTAACCCTAAACCTAACCCTAACCCTAACCCTAACCCTAACCCTAACCCCTAAACCTAACCCCAACCCTAACCCTAACCGTTACCCTAACCCTAACCCTAAACCTAACCCTAAGCCTAAGCCTAACCCTAACCCTAACCCTAAGCCTTAGCCTAACCCTAAGCCTAACCCTAACCGGATCTAACCCTAACCCTAACCCTACCTCTAACCCTAAGCCTAACCCTAACCCTAACCCTAAGCCTAAGCCTAACCTAACCGTAACCCTAACCCTAACCCTAACCCTAACCCTAACCCTAAACCGGATATAACCCTAACCCTAACCCAAACCCTAACCCTAACCCTAACACTAACCCTTACCCTAACACTAAGCCTTACCCTAACCCTAATCCTAACCCTAACCGTAACCCTAACCCGGATCTAACCCTAACACTAACACCCTAACCCTAACCCTAACCCTAACCCTAAGCCTAAGCCTAACCCTAACCCTAAACCTAAGACTTAGCCTAACCCTAAGCCTAAACCTAACCGGATCTAACCCTAACCCTAACCCTAACCCTAACCCTAACCCTAACCCTAACCCTAACCCTAACCCTAACCCTTACCCTAACCCTAACCCTAACCCTACCCCTAAACCGGATCTAACCCTATCCCTAACCCTAACCCTAACCCTAACCCTAACCCGGATATAACCCTAACCCTAACCCTAACCCTAACCCTAACCCTAACACTAACCCCCTAAACCTAAACCTAACCCTAACCATAAACCTATACCTAACCCTAACCCTAAACCTCACCATAACCCTAACCCTAACCCTCACACTAACCCTAAACCTAACCCTAACCCTTACCCTAACCCTAAGCCTTAGCCTAACCCTAAGCCTAACCCTAACCAGATCTAACCCTAACCCTAACCCTAACCCTAACCCTAACCCTAAGCCTAACCCTAACCTAACCCTAACCCTAACCCTAACCCTAACACTAACCCTAACCCTAACCCTAAACCTAACCCTAACCCTAACCCTAACTCTAACCCTAACCCTAAACAGGATCTAACACTAACCCTAACCCTAACCCTAACCCTAACCCTAACCCTAACCCTAACACTAACCCTAACCCTAACCCTAACCGGATCTAACCCTAACCCTAACCCTAACCCTAACCGGATCTAACCCTAACCCTAACCCTAACCCTAACCCTAACCATAACCCTAACCCTAACCCTAACCCTAACCCTAACCCTAACCCTAACCCTTACCTAACCCTAACCCTAACCCTAACCCTAACCCTAACCCTAACCCTAACCCTAACCCTAACCCTAACCCTAACCCTAACCCTAACCCTAACCCTAACTCTAAACCGGATCTAACCCTAACCCTAACCCTAACCCTAACCCTAACCCTAACCCTAACCATAAACCGGATCTAACCCTCACCCTAACCCTAATCCTAACCGTCACCCTAACGCTAACCCTCACCCTAACCCTCAACCTAAAGCACCTTGACACTCCGTGTACGCTATTTCACGTTAAGATTAAATATAGGCCTAGCCAACATGGGAGAACACTGAAAAACCGGGCCCCAGAAAACGCGTTGCTAGCCTCTTTCGTCCATCGAAAAGTGCCCCCAAAGGAAGGCTTTGGGTACAAGTGAACTCCCCAGGGGAGCCTTTACGCAGCCCCACATGCAACTGGACCCTCCGGGTTCGCTGTTCCTGAGCAAACCTAAACGTAGCCCTAGCCGTCATCGGAGACGAGTGAAAAATCAGGCCCCAGGAAATGCGTTGCGAGCCCTTTTCGTCAATCCCAAAGTGCCCACAAAGGAAGGCTTTGGGTACAAGAGAACTCCCCAGGGGAGCCTTTACACAGCCCCACATGCAACTGGACCCTACGGGTTCGATTTTTCCGAGCAAACCTAAACGTAGCCCTAGCCGTCATCGGAGACGAGTGAAAAATCAGGCCCCAGGAAATGCGTTGCGAGCCCTTTTTGCCCATCGAAAATTGCCCCCAAGGGAAGGCTTTGGGTACAAGAGAACTCCCCACGGGAGCCTTTACGCAGCCCCACATGCAACTGGACCCTCCGGGTTCGCTGTTTCCGAGCATCCCTAAACATAGCCCTAGCCGGCATCGGAGACGAGTGAAAAATCAGGCCCCAGGAAATGCGTTGCGAGCCCTTTTCGTCAATCCCAAAGTGCCCCCAAAGGAAGGCTTTGGGTACAAGAGAACTCCCCAGGGGAGCCTTTACGCAGCCCCACATGCAACTGGACCCTCCGGGTTCGCTGTTCCTGAGCAAACCTAAACATAGCCCTAGCCGGCATGGGAGAAGACGACTGAAAAATCAGGCCCCAGGAAATGCGTTCCGAGCCCTTTTCGCCCATCCAAAAGTGCCCCCAAAGGAAGGCTTTGGGTACAAGAGAACTCCCCAGGGGAGCCTTTATGCAGCCCCACATGCAACTGGACCCTCCGGGTTCGCTGTTTCCGAGCAACCCTAAACATAGCACTAGCCGGCAATCGAGAAGACTGAAAAACCGGGCCCCACAAAACGCGTTGCAAGCCCCTTTGGACCATCCCAAAGTGTCACCAAAGGAAGGCTTTGGGTACAAGAGAACTCCCCAGGGGAGCCTTTACGCAGCCCCACATGCAACTGGACCCTCCGGGTTCACTGTTCCTGAGCAAACCTAAACGTAGCCCTAGCCGGCATCGGAGAAGACTGAAAAATCAGGCCCCAGGAAATGCGTTGCGAGCCCCTTTGGACCATCCCAAAGTGCCCCCAAAGGAAGGCTTTGGGTACAAGAGAACTCCCCAGGGGAGCCTTTACGCAGCCCCACATGCAACTGGACCCTCCGGGTTCGCTGTTCCTGAGCAAACCTAAACGTAGCCCTAGCCATCATCGGAGACGAGTGAAAAATCAGGCCCCAGGAAATGCGTTGCGAGCCCTTTTCTCCCATCCCAAAGTGCCCCCAAAGGAAGGCTTTGGGTACAAGAGAACTCCCCAGGGGAGCCTTTACGCAGCCCCACATGCAACTGGACCCTCCGGGTTCGCTGTTCCTGAGCAAACCTAAAGGTAGCCCTAGCCGGCATCGGAGAAGACTGAAAAATCAGGCCCCAGGAAATGCGTTGAGAGCCCCTTTGGACCATCCAAAATTGCCCCCAAGGGAAGGCTTTGGGTACAAGTGAACTCCCCAGGGGAGCCTTTACGCAGCCCCACATGCAACTGGACCCTCCGGGTTCGCTGTTTCCGAGCAACCCTAAACATAGCCCTAGCCGGCATGCGAGAAGACTGAAAAACCGGGCCCCAAGAAAAGCGTTGCAAGCCCCTTTGGACCATCCAAAAGTGTCACCAAAGGAAGGCTTTGGGTACAAGAGAACTCCCCAGGGGAGCCTTTACGCAGCCCCACATGCAACTGGACCCTCCGGGTTCGCTGTTTCCGAGCAACCCTAAACATAGCCCTAGCCGGCATCCGAGAAGACTGAAAAACCGGGCCCCAGAAAAAGCGTTGCGAGCCCCTTTGGACCATCCCAAAGTGCCCCCAAGGGAAGGCTTTGGGTACAAGAGAACTCCCCAGGGGAGCCTTTACGCAGCCCCACATGCAACTGGACCCTCCGGGTTCGCTGTTCCTGAGCAAACCTAAACGTAGCCCTAGCCGGCATCGGAGACGAGTGAAAAATCAGGCCCCAGGAAATGCGTTGCGAGCCCTTTTCGCCCATCCAAAAGTGCCCCCAAAGGAAGGCTTTGGGTACAAGAGAACTCCCCAGGGGAGCCTTTACGCAGCCCCACATGCAACTGGACCCTCCGGGTTCGCTGTTTCCGAGCAACCCTAAACATAGCCCTAGCCGGCATGCGAGAAGACTGAAAAACCGGGCCCCAAGAAAAGCGTTGCAAGCCCCTTTGGACCATCCAAAAGTGTCACCAAAGGAAGGCTTTGGGTACAAGAGAATTCCCCAGGGGAGCCTTTACACAGCCCCACATGCAACTGGACCCTCCGGGTTCGCTGTTTCCGAGCATCCCTAAACATAGCCCTAGCCGGCATCGAAGACGACTGAAAAATCAGGCCCCAAGAAATGCGTTGCGAGCCCCTTTGGACCATCCAAAAGTGCCCCCAAAGGAAGGCTTTGGGTACAAGTGAACTCCCCACGGGAGCCTTTACGCAGCCCCACATGCAACTGGACCCTCCGGGTTCGCTGTTCCTGAGCAAACCTAAACGTAGCCCTAGCCGTCATCGGAGACGACTGAAAAATCAGGCCCCAGGAAATGCGTTGCGAGCCCATTTGGACCATCCCAAAGTGCCCCCAAAGGAAGGCTTTGGGTACAAGTGAACTCCCCAGGGGAGCCTTTACGCAGCCCCACATGCAACTGGACCCTCCGGGTTTGCTGTTCCTGAGCAAACCTAAACATAGCCCTAGCCGGCATGCGAAAAGACTGAAAAACCGGGCCCCAGAAAAAGCGTTGCGAGCCCCTTTGGACCATCCCAAAGTGCCCCCAAAGGAAGGCTTTGGGTACAAGAGAACTCCCCAGGGGAGCCTTTACGCAGCCCCACATGCAACTGGACCCTCCGGGTTCGCTGTTTCCGAGCAACCCTAAACATAGCACTAGCCGGCAATCGAGAAGACTGAAAAACTGGGGCCCAGAAAAAGCGTTGCAAGCCCCTTTGGACCATCCAAAAGTGTCACCAAAGGAAGACTTTGGGTACAAGAGAACTCCACAGGGGAGCCTTTACGCAGCCCCACATGCAACTGGACCCTCCGGGTTCGCTGTTCCTGAGCAAACCTAAACGTAGCCCTAGCCGTCATCGGAGACGAGTGAAAAATCAGGCCCCAGGAAATGCGTTGCGAGCCCTTTTCTCCCATCCCAAAGTGCC
The DNA here is from genome assembly GCF_047663525.1 of Anas platyrhynchos. Taxonomy (NCBI): domain Eukaryota; kingdom Metazoa; phylum Chordata; class Aves; order Anseriformes; family Anatidae; genus Anas; species Anas platyrhynchos. Next base: position 189,248 of record NC_092603.1, read on the forward strand.
CCCAAAGGAAGGCTTTGGGTACAAGAGAACTCCCCAGGGGAGCCTTTACGCAGCCCCACATGCAACTGGACCCTCCGGGTTTGCTGTTCCTGAGCAAACCTAAACGTAGCCCTAGCCGGCATCGGAGACGAGTGAAAAATCAGGCCCCAGGAAATGCGTTGCGAGCCCCTTTGGACCATCCCAAAGTGCCCCCAAAGGAAGGCTTTGGGTACAAGTGAACTCCCCAGGGGAGCCTTTACGCAGCCCCACATGCAACTGGACCCTACGGGTTTGCTGTTCCTGAGCAAACCTAAACGTAGCCCTAGCCGGCATCGGAGACGAGTGAAAAATCAGGCCCCAGGAAATGCGTTGCGAGCCCCTTTGGACCATCCAAAAGTGCCCCCAAAGGAAGGCTTTGGGTACAAGAGAACTCCCCAGGGGAGCCTTTACGCAGCCCCACATGCAACTGGACCCTCCGGGTTCGCTGTTCCTGAGCAAACCTAAACATAGCCCTAGCCGGCATGCGAAAAGACTGAAAAACCGGGCCCCAAAAAAAGCGTTGCGAGCCCCTTTGGACCATCCCAAAGTGCCCCCAAAGGAAGGCTTTGGGTACAAGAGAACTCCCCAGGGGAGCCTTTACGCAGCCCCACATGCAACTGGACCCTCCGGGTTTGCTGTTCCTGAGCAAACCTAAACATAGCCCTAGCCGGCATCGGAGAAGACTGAAAAATCAGGCCCCAGGAAATGCGTTGCGAGCCCCTTTGGACCATCCCAAAGTGCCCCCAAAGGAAGGCTTTGGGTACAAGAGAACTCCTCACGGGAGCCTTTACGCAGCCCCACATGCAACTGGACCCTCCGGGTTCGCTGTTCCTGAGCAAACCTAAACGTAGCCCTAGCCGGCATCGGAGACGAGTGAAAAATCAGGCCCCAGGAAATGCGTTGCGAGCCCATTTGGACCATCCCAAAGTGCCCCCAAAGGAATTCTTTAGGTACAAGAGAACTCCCCACGGGAGCCTTTACGCAGCCCCACATGCAACTGGACCCTCCGGGTTCGCTGTTTCCGAGCATCCCTAAACATATCCCTAGCCGGAATCGAAGACGACTGAAAAATCAGGCCCCAGGAAATGCGTTGCGAGCCCCTTTGGACCATCCAAAAGTGCCCCCAAAGGAAGGCTTTGGGTACAAGAAAACTCCCCAGGGGAGCCTTTACGCAGCCCCACATGCAACTGGACCCTCCGGGTTCGCTGTTCCTGAGCAAACCTAAACGTAGCCCTAGCCGGCATCGGAGACGAGTGAAAAATCAGGCCCCAGGAAATGCGTTGCGAGCCCTTTTCTCCCATCCCAAAGTGCCCCCAAAGGAAGGCTTTGGGTACAAGAGAACTCCCCAGGGGAGCCTTTACGCAGCCCCACATGCAACTGGACCCTCCGGGTTCGCTGTTCCTGAGCAAACCTAAACGTAGCCCTAGCCGGCATCGGAGAAGACTGAAAAATCAGGCCCCAGGAAATGCGTTGCGAGCCCTTTTCTCCCATCCCAAAGTGCCCCCAAAGGAAGGCTTTGGGTACAAGAGAACTCCCCAGGGGAGCCTTTACGCAGCCCCACATGCAACTGGACCCTCCGGGTTCGCTGTTCCTGAGCAAACCTAAACGTAGCCCTAGCCGTCATCGGAGACGAGTGAAAAATCAGGCCCCAGGAAATGCGTTGCGAGCCCCTTTGGACCATCCCAAAGTGCCCCCAAAGGAAGGCTTTGGGTACAAGAGAACTCCCCAGGGGAGCCTTTACGCAGCCCCACATGCAACTGGACCCTCCGGGTTCGCTGTTCCTGAGCAAACCTAAACATAGCCCTAGCCGGCATCGGAGACGAGTGAAAAATCAGGCCCCAGGAAATGCGTTGCGAGCCCTTTTCTCCCATCCCAAAGTGCCCCCAAAGGAAGGCTTTGGGTACAAGAGAACTCCCCAGGGGAGCCTTTACACAGCCCCACATGCAACTGGACCCTCCGGGTTCGCTGTTCCTGAGCAAACCTAAACGTAGCCCTAGCCGTCATCGGAGACGAGTGAAAAATCAGGCCCCAGGAAATGCGTTGCGAGCCCCTTTGGACCATCCAAAAGTGCCCCCAAAGGAAGGCTTTGGGTACAAGAGAACTCCCCAGGGGAGCCTTTACGCAGCCCCACATGCAACTGGACCCTCCGGGTTCGCTGTTCCTGAGCAAACCTAAACGTAGCCCTAGCCGTCATCGGAGACGAGTGAAAAATCAGGCCCCAGGAAATGCGTTGCGAGCCCTTTTCTCCCATCCCAAAGTGCCCCCAAAGGAAGGCTTTGGGTACAAGTGAACTCCCCAGGGGAGCCTTTACGCAGCCCCACATGCAACTGGACCCTCCGGGTTCGCTGTTCCTGAGCAAACCTAAACGTAGCCCTAAGCCGTCATCGGAGACGAGTGAAAAATCAGGCCCCAGGAAATGCGTTGCGAGCCCATTTGGACCATCCAAAAGTGCCCCCAAAGGAAGGCTTTGGGTACAAGAGAACTCCCCAGGGGAGCCTTTACACAGCCCCACATGCAAATGGACCCTCCGGGTTCGCTGTTCCTGAGCAAACCTAAACGTAGCCCTAGCCGGCATCGGAGACGAGTGAAAAATCAGGCCCCAGGAAATGCGTTGCGAGCCCTTTTCTCCCATCCTAAAGTGCCCCCAAAGGAAGGCTTTGGGTACAAGTGAACTCCCCAGGGGAGCCTTTACGCAGCCCCACATGCAACTGGACCCTCCGGGTTCACTGTTCCTGAGCAAACCTAAACGTAGCCCTAGCCGTCATCGGAGACGAGTGAAAAATCAGGCCCCAGGAAATGCGTTGCGAGCCCCTTTGGACCATCCAAAAATGCCCCCAAAGGAAGGCTTTGGGTACAAGTGAACTCCCCAGGGGAGCCTTTACGCAGCCCCACATGCAACTGGACCCTCCGGGTTCGCTGTTTCCGAGCATCCCTAAACATAGCCCTAGCCGGCATCCGAGAAGACTGAAAAACCGGGCCCCAGAAAAAGCGTTGCGAGCCCCTTTGGACCATCCCAAAGTGCCCCCAAAGGAAGGCTTTGGGTACAAGAGAACTCCCCAGGGGAGCCTTTACGCAGCCCCACATGCAACTGGACCCTCCGGGTTCGCTGTTCCTGAGCAAACCTAAACGTAGCCCTAGCCGGCATCGGAGACGAGTGAAAAATCAGGCCCCAGGAAATGCGTTGCGAGCCCGTTTTGCCCATCCCAAAGTGCCCCCAAAGGAAGGCTTTGGGTACAAGAGAACTCCCCAGGGGAGCCTTTACGCAGCCCCACATGCAACTGGACCCTCCGGGTTCGCTGTTTCCGAGCAACCCTAAACATAGAACTAGCCGGCATGCGAGAAGACTGAAAAACCGGGCCCCAGAAAAAGCGTTGCACGCCCCTTTGGACCATCCAAAAGTGTCACCAAAGGAAGGCTTTGGGTACAAGAGAATTCCCCAGGGGACCCTTTACGTAGCCCCACATGCAACTGGACCCTCCGGGTTCGCTGTTTCCGAGCATCCCTAAACATAGCCCTAGCCGGCATCGAAGACGACTGAAAAATCAGGCCCCAAGAAATGCGTTGCGAGCCCCTTTGGACCATCCCAAAGTGCCCCCAAAGGAAGGCTTTGGGTACAAGTGAACTCCCCACGGGAGCCTTTACGCAGCCCCACATGCAACTGGACCCTCCGGGTTCGCTGTTCCTGAGCAAACCTAAACGTAGCCCTAGCCGTCATCGGAGAAGACTGAAAAATCAGGCCCCAGGAAATGCGTTGCGAGCCCCTTTGGACCATCCCAAAGTGCCCCCAAAGGAAGGCTTTGGGTACAAGAGAACTCCCCACGGGAGCCTTTACGCAGCCCCACATGCAACTGGACCCTCCGGGTTCGCTGTTTCCGAGCAACCCTAAACATAGCACTAGCCGGCAATCGAGAAGACTGAAAAACCGGGGCCCAGAAAAAGCGTTGCAAGCCCCTTTGGACCATCCAAAAGTGTCACCAAAGGAAGGCTTTGGGTACAAGAGAACTCCCCAGGGGAGCCTTTACGCAGCCCCACATGCAACTGGACCCTCCGGGTTTGCTGTTCCTGAGCAAACCTAAACGTAGCCCTAGCCGTCATCGGAGACGAGTGAAAAATCAGGCCCCAGGAAATGCGTTGCGAGCCCTTTTCTCCCATCCCAAAGTGCCCCCAAAGGAAGGCTTTGGGTACAAGAGAACTCCCCAGGGGAGCCTTTACGCAGCCCCACATGCAACTGGACCCTCCGGGTTCGCTGTTCCTGAGCAAACCTAAACGTAGCCCTAGCCGTCATCGGAGACGAGTGAAAAATCAGGCCCCAGGAAATGCGTTGCGAGCCCCTTTGGACCATCCCAAAGTGCCCCCAAAGGAAGGCTTTGGGTACAAGAGAACTCCCCAGGGGAGCCTTTACGCAGCCCCACATGCAACTGGACCCTCCGGGTTTGCTGTTCCTGAGCAAACCTAAACATAGCCCTAGCCGGCATCGGAGAAGACTGAAAAATCAGGCCCCAGGAAATGCGTTGCGAGCCCCTTTGGACCATCCCAAAGTGCCCCCAAAGGAAGGCTTTGGGTACAAGAGAACTCCTCACGGAAGCATTTACGCAGCCCCACATGCAACTGGACCCTCCGGGTTCGCTGTTCCTGAGCAAACCTAAACGTAGCCCTAGCCGTCATCGGAGACGAGTGAAAAATCAGGCCCCAGGAAATGCGTTGCGAGCCCATTTGGACCATCCCAAAGTGCCCCCAAAGGAATTCTTTAGGTACAAGAGAACTCCCCACGGGAGCCTTTACGCAGCCCCACATGCAACTGGACCCTCCGGGTTCGCTGTTCCTGAGCAAACCTAAACGTAGCCCTAGCCGGCATCGGAGAAGACTGAAAAATCAGGCCCCAGGAAATGCGTTGCGAGCCCTTTTCTCCCATCCCAAAGTGCCCCCAAAGGAAGGCTTTGGGTACAAGAGAACTCCCCAGGGGAGCCTTTACGCAGCCCCACATGCAACTGGACCCTCCGGGTTCGCTGTTCCTGAGCAAACCTAAACGTAGCCCTAGCCGTCATCGGAGACGAGTGAAAAATCAGGCCCCAGGAAATGCGTTGCGAGCCCCTTTGGACCATCCCAAAGTGCCCCCAAAGGAAGGCTTTGGGTACAAGAGAACTCCCCAGGGGAGCCTTTACGCAGCCCCACATGCAACTGGACCCTCCGGGTTCGCTGTTCCTGAGCAAACCTAAACATAGCCCTAGCCGTCATCGGAGACGAGTGAAAAATCAGGCCCCAGGAAATGCGTTGCGAGCCCTTTTCTCCCATCCCAAAGTGCCCCCAAAGGAAGGCTTTGGGTACAAGAGAACTCCCCAGGGGAGCCTTTACGCAGCCCCACATGCAACTGGACCCTCCGGGTTCGCTGTTCCTGAGCAAACCTAAACGTAGCCCTAGCCGTCATCGGAGACGAGTGAAAAATCAGGCCCCAGGAAATGCGTTGCGAGCCCCTTTGGACCATCCAAAAGTGCCCCCAAAGGAAGGCTTTGGGTACAAGAGAACTCCCCAGGGGAGCCTTTACGCAGCCCCACATGCAACTGGACCCTCCGGGTTCGCTGTTCCTGAGCAAACCTAAACGTAGCCCTAGCCGTCATCGGAGACGAGTGAAAAATCAGGCCCCAGGAAATGCGTTGCGAGCCCTTTTCTCCCATCCCAAAGTGCCCCCAAAGGAAGGCTTTGGGTACAAGTGAACTCCCCAGGGGAGCCTTTACGCAGCCCCACATGCAACTGGACCCTCCGGGTTCGCTGTTCCTGAGCAAACCTAAACGTAGCCCTAAGCCGTCATCGGAGACGAGTGAAAAATCAGGCCCCAGGAAATGCGTTGCGAGCCCATTTGGACCATCCAAAAGTGCCCCCAAAGGAAGGCTTTGGGTACAAGAGAACTCCCCAGGGGAGCCTTTACGCAGCCCCACATGCAAATGGACCCTCCGGGTTCGCTGTTCCTGAGCAAACCTAAACGTAGCCCTAGCCGGCATCGGAGACGACTGAAAAATCAGGCCCCAGGAAATGCGTTGCGAGCCCTTTTCTCCCATCCTAAAGTGCCCCCAAAGGAAGGCTTTGGGTACAAGTGAACTCCCCAGGGGAGCCTTTACGCAGCCCCACATGCAACTGGACCCTCCGGGTTCACTGTTCCTGAGCAAACCTAAACGTAGCCCTAGCCGGCATCGGAGACGAGTGAAAAATCAGGCCCCAGGAAATGCGTTGCGAGCCCGTTTTGCCCATCCCAAAGTGCCCCCAAAGGAAGGCTTTGGGTACAAGAGAACTCCCCAGGGGAGCCTTTACGCAGCCCCACATGCAACTGGACCCTCCGGGTTCGCTGTTTCCGAGCAACCCTAAACATAGAACTAGCCGGCATGCGAGAAGACTGAAAAACCGGGCCCCAGAAAAAGCGTTGCACGCCCCTTTGGACCATCCAAAAGTGTCACCAAAGGAAGGCTTTGGGTACAAGAGAATTCCCCAGGGGACCCTTTACGTAGCCCCACATGCAACTGGACCCTCCGGGTTCGCTGTTTCCGAGCATCCCTAAACATAGCCCTAGCCGGCATCGAAGACGACTGAAAAATCAGGCCCCAAGAAATGCGTTGCGAGCCCCTTTGGACCATCCCAAAGTGCCCCCAAAGGAAGGCTTTGGGTACAAGTGAACTCCCCAGGGGAGCCTTTACGCAGCCCCACATGCAACTGGACCCTCCGGGTTCGCTGTTCCTGAGCAAACCTAAACGTAGCCCTAGCCGTCATCGGAGACGACTGAAAAATCAGGCCCCAGGAAATGCGTTGCGAGCCCATTTGGACCATCTAAAAGTGCCCCCAAAGGAAGGCTTTGGGTACAAGAGAACTCCCCAGGGGAGCCTTTACGCAGCCCCACATGCAACTGGACCCTCCGGGTTCACTGTTCCTGAGCAAACCTAAACGTAGCCCTAGCCGGCATCGGAGAAGACTGAAAAATCAGGCCCCAGGAAATGCGTTGCGAGCCCCTTTGGACCATCCCAAAGTGCCCCCAAAGGAAGGCTTTGGGTACAAGAGAACTCCCCAGGGGAGCCTTTACGCAGCCCCACATGCAACTGGACCCTCCGGGTTCGATTTTTCCGAGCATTCCTAAGCATAACCCTAGCCGTCATCGGAGACGAGTGAAAAATCAGGCCCCAGGAAATGCGTTGCGAGCCCTTTTCGCCCATCCAAAAGTGCCCCCAAAGGAAGGCTTTGGGTACAAGAGAACTCCCCAGGGGAGCCTTTACGCAGCCCCACATGCAACTGGACCCTCCGGGTTCGCTGTTCCTGAGCAAACCTAAACGTAGCCCTAGCCGTCATCGGAGACGAGTGAAAAATCAGGCCCCAGGAAATGCGTTGCGAGCCCTTTTCTCCCATCCCAAAGTGCCCCCAAAGGAAGGCTTTAGGTACAAGAGAACTCCCCAGGGGAGCCTTTACGCAGCCCCACATGCAACTGGACCCTCCGGGTTCGCTGTTCCTGAGCAAACCTAAACGTAGCCCTAGCCGGCATCGGAGAAGACTGAAAAATCAGGCCCCAGGAAATGCGTTGCGAGCCCCTTTGGACCATCCCAAAGTGCCCCCAAAGGAAGGCTTTGGGTACAAGAGAACTCCCCAGGGGAGCCTTTACGCAGCCCCACATGCAACTGGACCCTCCGGGTTCGCTGTTTCCGAGAATCCCTAAACATAGCCCTAGCCGGCATCGAAGACGACTGAAAAATCAGGCCCCAGGAAATACGTTGCGAGCCCTTTTTGCCCATCCAAAAGTGCCCCCAAAGGAAGGCTTTGGGTACAAGTGAACTCCCCAGGGGAGCCTTTACGCAGCCCTACATGCAACTGGACCCTCCGGGTTCACTGTTCCTGAGCAAACCTAAACGTAGCCCTAGCCGGCATCGCAGAAGACTGAAAAACCGGGCCCCAGGAAATGCGTTGCGAGCCCCTTTAGACCATCCAAAAGTGCCCCCAAAGGAAGGCTTTGGGTACAAGAGAACTCCCCACGGGAGCCTTTACGCAGCCCCACATGCAACTGGACCCTCCGGGTTCGCTGTTCCTGAGCAAACCTAAACGTAGCCCTAGCCGTCATCAAAAACGAGTGAAAAATCAGGCCCCAAGAAATGCGTTGCGAGCCCCTTTGGACCATACCAAAGTGCCCCCACAGGAAGGCTTTGGGTACAAGAGAACTCCCCAGGGGAGCCTTTACGCAGCCCCACATGCAACTGGACCCTCCGGGTTCGCTGTTTCCGAGCATCCCTAAACATAGCCCTAGCCGGCATCGAAGGCGACTGTAAAACCCGGATCTAATCCTCACCATAACCCTAACCCTAACCCTAACCCTAACCCTAACCCTAACCCCAACCCTAACACTAACCCTAAACCGGATCTAACCCTAACCCTAACCCTAACCCTAACCATAACCCGGATATAACCCTAACCCTAACCCTAACCCTAACCCTAACCCCAACCCTAACCCTAACCCTAAACCGGATCTAACCCTAACCCTAACCCTAACCCTAACCATAACCCGGATATAACCCTAACCCTAACCCTAACCCTAACCCTAACCCTAACCCTAACCCTAAACCAGATCTAACATTAACCCTAACCCTAACCCTACACCTAACCCTAACCCTAACCCTAACCCTAACCCTAACCCTAACCCTAACCCTAACCTAACCCTAACCCTAACCCTAACCCTAACCCTAACCCTAACCCTAACCCTAACCCTGAGCCTCACCCTAACCCTAACCCTAACCCTAACCCTAACCCTAAACAGGATCTAACCCTATCCCTAACCCTAAATCTAACCCTAACCCTAACCCTAACCCGTATCTAACCCTAACACTAACCCCCTAAACCTAAACCTAACCCTAACCCTAACCCTATACCTAACCCTAACCCTAAACCTCACCCTAAATCTAACCCTAACCCTCACACTAACGCTAACCCTAACCCTAACCCTAACCCTAACCTTAACCCTAACCCTAACCCTAAACCTAACCCTAACCCTAACCCTAACCCTAACCCTAACCCCTAAACCTAACCCCAACCCTAACCCTAACCGTTACCCTAACCCTAACCCTAAACCTAACCCTAAGCCTAAGCCTAACCCTAACCCTATCCCTAAGCCTTAGCCTAACCCTAAGCCTAACCCTAACCGGATCTAACCCTAACCCTAACCCTACCTCTAACCCTAAGCCTAACCCTAACCCTAACCCTAAGCCTAAGCCTAACCTAACCGTAACCCTAACCCTAACCCTAACCCTAACCCTAACCCTAAACCGGATATAACCCTAACCCTAACCCAAACCCTAACCCTAACCCTAACACTAACCCTTACCCTAACACTAAGCCTTACCCTAACCCTAACCCTAACCCTAACCGTAACCCTAACCCGGATCTAACCCTAACACTAACACCCTAACCCTAACCCTAACCCTAACCCTAAGCCTAAGCCTAACCCTAACCCTAAACCTAAGACTTAGCCTAACCCTAAGCCTAACCCTAACCGGATCTAACCCTAACCCTAACCCTAACCCTAACCCTAACCCTAACCCTAACCCTAACCCTAACCCTAACCCTTACCCTAACCCTAACCCTAACCCTACCCCTAAACCGGATCTAACCCTATCCCTAACCCTAACCCTAACCCTAACCCTAACCCGGATATAACCCTAACCCTAACCCTAACCCTAACCCTAACCCTAACACTAACCCCCTAAACCTAAACCTAACCCTAACCATAAACCTATACCTAACCCTAACCCTAAACCTCACCATAACCCTAACCCTAACCCTCACACTAACCCTAACCCTAACCCTAACCCTAACCCTAACCCTAAGCCTTAGCCTAACCCTAAGCCTAACCCTAACCAGATCTAACCCTAACCCTAACCCTAACCCTAACCCTAACCCTAAGCCTAACCCTAACCTAACCCTAACCCTCACCCTAACCGGATCTAACCCTAACCCTAACCCTAACCCTAACCCTAACCCTAACCCTAACCCTAACCATAACCCTAACCCTAACCCTAACCCTAACCCTAACCCTAACCCTAACCCTAACCCTAACCCTAACCCTAACCCTAACCCTAACCCTAACCCTAACTCTAAACCGGATCTAACCCTAACCCTAACCCTAACCCTAACCCTAACCCTAACCCTAAACCGGATCTAACCCTCACCCTAACACTAATCCTAACCGTCACCCTAACGCTAACCCTCACCCTAACCCTCAACCTAAAGCACCTTGACACTCCGTGTACGCTATTTCACGTTAAGATTGAACATAGGCCTAGCCAACATGGGAGAAGACTGAAAAACCGGGCCCCAGAAAACGCGTTGCTAGCCTCTTTCGTCCATCGAAAAGTGCCCCCAAAGGAAGGCTTTGGGTACAAGTGAACTCCCCAGGGGAGCCTTTACGCAGCCCCACATGCAAGTGGACCCTCCGGGTTGGATTTTTCCGAGCATCCCTAAACATAGCACTAGCCGGAATGGGAGAAGACGAGTGAAAAATCAGGCCCCAGGAAATGCGTTGCGAGCCCTTTTCTCCCATCCCAAAGTGCCCCCAAAGGAAGGCTTTGGGTACAAGAGAACTCCCCACGGGAGCCTTTACGCAGCCCCACATGCAACTGGACCCTCCGGGTTCGCTGTTCCTGAGCAAACCTAAACGTAGCCCTAGCCGTCATCGGAGACGAGTGAAAAATCAGGCCCCAGGAAATGCGTTGCGAGCCCCTTTGGACCATCCAAAAGTGCCCCCAAAGGAAGGCTTTGGGTACAAGAGAACTCCCCAGGGGAGCCTTTACGCAGCCCCACATGCAACTGGACCCTCCGGGTTCGCTGTTCCTGAGCAAACCTAAACGTAGCCCTAGCCGTCATCGGAGACGAGTGAAAAATCAGGCCCCAGGAAATGCGTTGCGAGCCCTTTTCGTCAATCCCAAAGTGCCCACAAAGGAAGGCTTTGGGTACAAGAGAACTCCCCAGGGGAGCCTTTACACAGCCCCACATGCAACTGGACCCTCCGGGTTCGATTTTTCCGAGCAAACCTAAACGTAGCCCTAGCCGTCATCGGAGACGAGTGAAAAATCAGGCCCCAGGAAATGCGTTGCGAGCCCTTTTTGCCCATCCAAAATTGCCCCCAAAGGAAGGCTTTGGGTACAAGAGAACTCCCCACGGGAGCCTTTACGCAGCCCCACATGCAACTGGACCCTCCGGGTTCGCTGTTTCCGAGCATCCCTAAACATAGCCCTAGCCGGCATCGAAGACGACTGAAAAATCAGGCCCCAGGAAATGCGTTGCGAGCCCTTTTCGTCAATCCCAAAGTGCCCCCAAAGGAAGGCTTTGGGTACAAGAGAACTCCCCAGGGGAGCCTTTACGCAGCCCCACATGCAACTGGACCCTCCGGGTTCGCTGTTCCTGAGCAAACCTAAACATAGCACTAGCCGGCATCGAAGACGAGTGAAAAATCAGGCCCCAGGAAATGCGTTGCGAGCCCTTTTCGCCCATCCAAAAGTGCCCCCAAAGGAAGGCTTTGGGTACAAGAGAACTCCCCAGGGGAGCCTTTACGCAGCCCCACATGCAACTGGACCCTCCGGGTTCGCTGTTTCCGAGCAACCCTAAACATAGCCCTAGCCGGCATGCGAGAAGACTGAAAAACCGGGCCCCAAGAAAAGCGTTGCAAGCCCCTTTGGACCATCCAAAAGTGTCACCAAAGGAAGGCTTTGGGTACAAGAGAATTCCCCAGGGGAGCCTTTACGCAGCCCCACATGCAACTGGACCCTCCGGGTTCGCTGTTTCCGAGCAACCCTAAACATAGCCCTAGCCGGCATGCGAGAAGACTGAAAAACCGGGCCCCAAGAAAAGCGTTGCAAGCCCCTTTGGACCATCCAAAAGTGTCACCAAAGGAAGGCTTTGGGTACAAGAGAATTCCCCAGGGGAGCAGTTACACAGCCCCACATGCAACTGGACCCTCCGGGTTCGCTGTTTCCGAGCATCCCTAAACATAGCCCTAGCCGGCATCGAAGACGACTGAAAAATCAGGCCCCAGGAAATGCGTTGCGAGCCCTTTTCTCCCATCCCAAAGTGCCCCCAAAGGAAGGCTTTGGGTACAAGTGAACTCCCCAGGGGAGCCTTTACGCAGCCCCACATGCAACTGGACCCTCCGGGTTCGCTGTTTCCGAGCAACCCTAAACATAGCCCTAGCCGGCATCCAAGAAGACTGAAAAACCGGGCCCCAGAAAAAGCGTTGCGAGCCCCTTTGGACCATCCCAAAGTGCCCCCAAAGGAAGGCTTTGGGTACAAGAGAACTCCCCAGGGGAGCCTTTACGCAGCCCCACATGCAACTAGACCCTCCGGGTTCGCTGTTCCTGAGCAAACCTAAACGTAGCCCTAGCCGGCATCGGAGACGAGTGAAAAATCAGGCCCCAGGAAATGCGTTGCGAGCCCCTTTGGACCATCCAAAAGTGCCCCCAAAGGAAGGCTTTGGGTACAAGTGAACTCCCCAGGGGAGCCTTTACGCAGCCCCACATGCAACTGGACCCTCCGGGTTCGCTGTTTCCGAGCATCCCTAAACATAACCCTAGCCGGCATCGAAGACGACTGAAAAATCAGGCCCCAGGAAATGCGTTGCGAGCCCCTTTGGACCATCCCAAAGTGCCCCCAAAGGAAGGCTTTGGGTACAAGAGAACTCCCCAGGGGAGCCTTTACGCAGCCCCACATGCAACTGGACCCTCCGGGTTCGCTGTTCCTGAGCAAAACTAAACGTAGCCCTAGCCGTCATCGGAGACGAGTGAAAAATCAGGCCCCAGGAAATGCGTTGCGAGCCCTTTTCTCCCATCCCAAAGTGCCCCCAAAGGAAGGCTTTGGGTACAAGAGAACTCCCCAGGGGAGCCTTTACGCAGCCCCACATGCAACTGGACCCTCCGGGTTCGCTGTTCCTGAGCAAACCTAAACGTAGCCCTAGCCGTCATCGGAGACGAGTGAAAAATCAGGCCCCAGGAAATGCGTTGCGAGCCCTTTTCTCCCATCCCAAAGTGCCCCCAAAGGAAGGCTTTGGGTACAAGTGAACTCCCCAGGGGAGCCTTTACGCAGCCCCACATGCAACTGGACCCTCCGGGTTCGCTGTTCCTGAGCAAACCTAAACGTAGCCCTAGCCGTCATCGGAGAAGACTGAAAAATCAGGCCCCAGGAAATGCGTTGCGAGCCCCTTTGGATCATCCAAAAGTGCCCCCAAAGGAAGGCTTTGGGTACAAGTGAACTCCCCACGGGAGCCTTTACGCAGCCCCACATGCAACTGGACCCTCCGGGTTCGCTGTTTCCGAGCATCCCTAAACATAGTCCTAGCCGGCATCGAAGACGACTGAAAAATCAGGCCCCAGGAAATGCGTTGCGAGCCCTTTTCTCCCATCCCAAAGTGCCCCCAAAGGAAGGCTTTGGGTACAAGAGAACTCCCCAGGGGAGCCTTTACGCAGCCCCACATGCAACTGGACCCTCCGGGTTCGCTGTTCCTGAGCAAACCTAAACGTAGCCCTAGCCGTCATCGGAGACGAGTGAAAAATCAGGCCCCAGGAAATGCGTTGCGAGCCCCTTTGGACCATCCCAAAGTGCCCCCAAAGGAAGGCTTTGGGTACAAGAGAACTCCCCAGGGGAGCCTTTACGCAGCCCCACATGCAACTGGACCCTCCGGGTTTGCTGTTCCTGAGCAAACCTAAACATAGCCCTAGCCGGCATCGGAGAAGACTGAAAAATCAGGCCCCAGGAAATGCGTTGCGAGCCCATTTGGACCATCCCAAAGTGCCCCCAAAGGAATTCTTTAGGTACAAGAGAACTCCCCACGGGAGCCTTTACGCAGCCCCACATGCAACTGGACCCTCCGGGTTCGCTGTTTCCGAGCATCCCTAAACATATCCCTAGCCGGAATCGAAGACGACTGAAAAATCAGGCCCCAGGAAATGCGTTGCGAGCCCCTTTGGACCATCCCAAAGTGCCCCCAAAGGAAGGCTTTGGGTACAAGAAAACTCCCCAGGGGAGCCTTTACGCAGCCCCACATGCAACTGGACCCTCCGGGTTCGCTGTTCCTGAGCAAACCTAAACGTAGCCCTAGCCGGCATCGGAGACGAGTGAAAAATCAGGCCCCAGGAAATGCGTTGCGAGCCCTTTTCTCCCATCCCAAAGTGCCCCCAAAGGAAGGCTTTGGGTACAAGAGAACTCCCCAGGGGAGCCTTTACGCAGCCCCACATGCAACTGGACCCTCCGGGTTCGCTGTTCCTGAGCAAACCTAAACGTAGCCCTAGCCGGCATCGGAGAAGACTGAAAAATCAGGCCCCAGGAAATGCGTTGCGAGCCCTTTTCTCCCATCCCAAAGTGCCCCCAAAGGAAGGCTTTGGGTACAAGAGAACTCCCCAGGGGAGCCTTTACGCAGCCCCACATGCAACTGGACCCTCCGGGTTCGCTGTTTCCGAGCATCCCTAAACATAGCCCTAGCCGGCATCCGAGAAGACTGAAAAACCGGGCCCCAGAAAAAGCGTTGCGAGCCCCTTTGGACCATCCCAAAGTGCCCCCAAAGGAAGGCTTTGGGTACAAGAGAACTCCCCAGGGGAGCCTTTACGCAGCCCCACATGCAACTGGACCCTCCGGGTTCGCTGTTCCTGAGCAAACCTAAACGTAGCCCTAGCCGGCATCGGAGACGAGTGAAAAATCAGGCCCCAGGAAATGCGTTGCGAGCCCTTTTCGCCCATCCAGAAGTGCCCCCAAAGGAAGGCTTTGGGTACAAGAGAACTCCCCAGGGGAGCCTTTACACAGCCCCACATGCAACTGGACCCTCCGGGTTCGCTGTTTCCGAGCAACCCTAAACATAGCACTAGCCGGCATGCGAGAAGACTGAAAAACCGGGCCCCAGAAAAAGCGTTGCACGCCCCTTTGGACCATCCAAAAGTGTCACCAAAGGAAGGCTTTGGGTACAAGAGAATTCCCCAGGGGACCCTTTACGTAGCCCCACATGCAACTGGACCCTCCGGGTTCGCTGTTTCCGAGCATCCCTAAACATAGCCCTAGCCGGCATTGAAGACGACTGAAAAATCAGGCCCCAAGAAATGCGTTGCGAGCCCCTTTGGACCATCCCAAAGTGCCCCCAAAGGAAGGCTTTGGGTACAAGTGAACTCCCCACGGGAGCCTTTACGCAGCCCCACATGCAACTGGACCCTCCGGGTTCGCTGTTCCTGAGCAAACCTAAACGTAGCCCTAGCCGTCATCGGAGACGACTGAAAAATCAGGCCCCAGGAAATGCGTTGCGAGCCCATTTGGACCATCTAAAAGTGCCCCCAAAGGAAGGCTTTGGGTACAAGAGAACTCCCCAGGGGAGCCTTTACGCAGCCCCACATGCAACTGGACCCTCCGGGTTCACTGTTCCTGAGCAAACCTAAACGTAGCCCTAGCCGGCATCGGAGAAGACTGAAAAATCAGGCCCCAGGAAATGCGTTGCGAGCCCCTTTGGACCATACCAAAGTGCCCCCAAAGGAAGGCTTTGGGTACAAGAGAACTCCCCACGGGAGCCTTTACGCAGCCCCACATGCAACTGGACCCTCCGGGTTCGCTGTTCCTGAGCAAACCTAAACATAGCCCTAGCCGTCATCGGAGACGACTGAAAAATCAGGCCCCAGGAAATGCGTTGCGAGCCCTTTTCTCCCATCCCAAAGTGCCCCCAAAGGAAGGCTTTGGGTACAAGAGAACTCCCCAGGGGAGCCTTTACGCAGCCCCACATGCAACTGGACCCTCCGGGTTCGCTGTTCCTGAGCAAACCTAAACGTAGCCCTAGCCGTCATCAAAGACGAGTGAAAAATCAGGCCCCAGGAAATGCGTTGCGAGCCCCTTTGGACCATCCCAAAGTGCCCCCAAAGGAAGGCTTTGGGTACAAGAAAACTCCCCAGGGGAGCCTTTACGCAGCCCCACATGCAACTGGACCCTCCGGGTTCGCTGTTCCTGAGCAAACCTAAACGTAGCCCTAGCCGGCATCGGAGACGAGTGAAAAATCAGGCCCCAGGAAATGCGTTGCGAGCCCTTTTCTCCCATCCCAAAGTGCCCCCAAAGGAAGGCTTTGGGTACAAGAGAACTCCCCAGGGGAGCCTTTACGCAGCCCCACATGCAACTGGACCCTCCGGGTTCGCTGTTCCTGAGCAAACCTAAACGTAGCCCTAGCCGGCATCGGAGAAGACTGAAAAATCAGGCCCCAGGAAATGCGTTGCGAGCCCTTTTCTCCCATCCCAAAGTGCCCCCAAAGGAAGGCTTTGGGTACAAGAGAACTCCCCAGGGGAGCCTTTACGCAGCCCCACATGCAACTGGACCCTCCGGGTTCGCTGTTCCTGAGCAAACCTAAACGTAGCCCTAGCCGTCATCGGAGACGAGTGAAAAGTCAGGCCCCAGGAAATGCGTTGCGAGCCCCTTTGGACCATCCCAAAGTGCCCCCAAAGGAAGGCTTTGGGTACAAGAGAACTCCCCAGGGGAGCCTTTACGCAGCCCCACATGCAACTGGACCCTCCGGGTTCGCTGTTCCTGAGCAAACCTAAACGTAGCCCTAGCCGGCATCGGAGACGAGTGAAAAATCAGGCCCCAGGAAATGCGTTGCGAGCCCTTTTCGCCCATCCAAAAGTGCCCCCAAAGGAAGGCTTTGGGTACAAGAGAACTCCCCAGGGGAGCCTTTACGCAGCCCCACATGCAACTGGACCCTCCGGGTTCGCTGTTTCCGAGCAACCCTAAACATAGCACTAGCCGGCATGCGAGAAGACTGAAAAACCGGGCCCCAGAAAAAGCGTTGCACGCCCCTTTGGACCATCCAAAAGTGCCCCCAAAGGAAGGCTTTGGGTACAAGAGAATTCCCCAGGGGACCCTTTACGTAGCCCCACATGCAACTGGACCCTCCGGGTTCGCTGTTTCCGAGCATCCCTAAACATAGCCCTAGCCGGCATCGAAGACGACTGAAAAATCAGGCCCCAAGAAATGCGTTGCGAGCCCCTTTGGACCATCCCAAAGTGCCCCCAAAGGAAGGCTTTGAGTACAAGTGAACTCCCCACGGGAGCCTTTACGCAGCCCCACATGCAACTGGACCCTCCGGGTTCGCTGTTCCTGAGCAAACCTAAACGTAGCCCTAGCCGTCATCGGAGACGACTGAAAAATCAGGCCCCAGGAAATGCGTTGCGAGCCCATTTGGACCATCTAAAAGTGCCCCCAAAGGAAGGCTTTGGGTACAAGAGAACTCCCCAGGGGAGCCTTTACGCAGCCCCACATGCAACTGGACCCTCCGGGTTCACTGTTCCTGAGCAAACCTAAACGTAGCCCTAGCCGGCATCGGAGAAGACTGAAAAATCAGGCCCCAGGAAATGCGTTGCGAGCCCCTTTGGACCATACCAAAGTGCCCCCAAAGGAAGGCTTTGGGTACAAGAGAACTCCCCACGGGAGCCTTTACGCAGCCCCACATGCAACTGGACCCTCCGGGTTCGCTGTTCCTGAGCAAACCTAAACATAGCCCTAGCCGGCATCGGAGACGACTGAAAAATCAGGCCCCAGGAAATGCGTTGCGAGCCCTTTTCTCCCATCCCAAAGTGCCTCCAAAGGAAGGCTTTGGGTACAAGAGAACTCCCCAGGGGAGCCTTTACGCAGCCCCACATGCAACTGGACCCTCCGGGTTCGCTGTTCCTGAGCAAACCTAAACGTAGCCCTAGCCGGCATCAAAGACGAGTGAAAAATCAGGCCCCAGGAAATGCGTTGCAAGCCCCTTTGGACCATCCCAAAGTGCCCCCAAAGGAAGGCTTTGGGTACAAGAGAACTCCCCAGGGGAGCCTTTACGCAGCCCCACATGCAACTGGACCCTCCGGGTTCGCTGTTCCTGAGCAAACCTAAACGTAGCCCTAGCCGGCATCGGAGACGAGTGAAAAATCAGGCCCCAGGAAATGCGTTGCGAGCCCCTTTGGACCATCCAAAAGTGCCCCCAAAGGAAGGCTTTGGGTACAAGAGAACTCCCCAGGGGAGCCTTTACGCAGCCCCACATGCAACTGGACCCTCCGGGTTCGCTGTTTCCGAGCATCCCTAAACATAGCCCTAGCCGGCATCCGAGAAGACTGAAAAACCGGGCCCCAGAAAAAGCGTTGCGAGCCCCTTTGGACCATCCCAAAGTGCCCCCAAAGGAAGGCTTTGGGTACAAGAGAACTCCCCAGGGGAGCCTTTACGCAGCCCCACATGCAACTGGACCCTCCGGGTTCGCTGTTCCTGAGCAAACCTAAACGTAGCCCTAGCCGGCATCGGAGACGAGTGAAAAATCAGGCCCCAGGAAATGCGTTGCGAGCCCCTTTGGACCATCCAAAAGTGCCCCCAAAGGAAGGCTTTGGGTACAAGAGAACTCCCCACGGGAGCCTTTACGCAGCCCCACATGCAACTGGACCCTCCGGGTTCACTGTTCCTGAGCAAACCTAAACATAGCCCTAGCCGGCATCGGAGAAGACTGAAAAATCAGGCCCCAGGAAATGCGTTGCGAGCCCTTTTCTCCCATCCAAAAGTGCCCCCAAAGGAAGGCTTTGGGTACAAGAGAACTCCCCAGGGGAGCCTTTACGCAGCCCCACATGCAACTGGACCCTCCGGGTTCGCTGTTCCTGAGCAAACCTAAACGTAGCCCTAGCCGTCATCAAAGACGATTGAAAAATCAGGCCCCAGGAAATGCGTTGCGAGCCCCTTTGGACCATCCCAAAGTGCCCCCAAAGGAAGGCTTTGGGTACAAGTGAACTCCCCAGGGGAGCCTTTACGCAGCCCCACATGCAACTGGACCCTCCGGGTTCGCTGTTTCCGAGCAACTCTAAACATAGCCCTAGCCGGCATCGAAGGCGACTGTAAAACCCGGATCTAATCCTCACCATAACCCTAACCCTAACCCTAACCCTAACCCTAACCCTAACCCCAACCCTAACACTAACCCTAAACCGGATCTAACCCTAACCCTAACCCTAACCCTAACCATAACCCGGATATAACCCTAACCCTAACCCTAACCCTAACCCTAACCCCAACCCTAACCCTAACCCTAAACCGGATCTAACCCTAACCCTAACCCTAACCCTAACCATAACCCGGATATAACCCTAACCCTAACCCTAACCCTAACCCTAACCCTAACCCTAACCCTAAACCAGATCTAACATTAACCCTAACCCTAACCCTACACCTAACCCTAACCCTAACCCTAACCCTAACCCTAACCCTAACCCTAACCCTAACCTAACCCTAACCTAACCCTAACCCTAACCCTAACCCTAACCCTAACCCTAACCCTAACCCTAACCCTGAGCCTCACCCTAACCCTAACCCTAACCCTAACCCTAACCCTAAACAGGATCTAACCCTAACCCTAACCCTAACCCTAACCCTAACCCTAACCTAACCCTAACCCTAACCCTAACCCTAACCCTAACCCTAACCCTAACCCTGAGCCTCACCCTAACCCTAACCCTAACCCTAACCCTAACCCTAAACAGGATCTAACCCTAACCCTAACCCTACCTCTAACCCTAAGCCTAACCCTAACCCTAACCCTAAGCCTAAGCCTAACCTAACCGTAACCCTAACCCTAACCCTAACCCTAACCCTAAACCGGATATAACCCTAACCCTAACCCAAACCCTAACCCTAACCCTAACACTAACCCTTACCCTAACACTAAGCCTTACCCTAACCCTAACCCTAACCCTAACCGTAACCCTAACCCGGATCTAACCCTAACACTAACACCCTAACCCTAACCCTAACCCTAACCCTAAGCCTAAGCCTAACCCTAACCCTAAACCTAAGACTTAGCCTAACCCTAAGCCTAACCCTAACCGGATCTAACCCTAACCCTAACCCTAACCCTAACCCTAACCCTAACCCTAACCCTAACCCTAACCCTTACCCTAACCCTAACCCTAACCCTACCCCTAAACCGGATCTAACCCTATCCCTAACCCTAACCCTAACCCTAACCCTAACCCGGATATAACCCTAACCCTAACCCTAACCCTAACCCTAACCCTAACCCTAACACTAACCCCCTAAACCTAAACCTAACCCTAACCATAAACCTATACCTAACCCTAACCCTAAACCTCACCATAACCCTAACCCTAACCCTCACACTAACCCTAACCCTAACCCTAACCCTAACCCTAACCCTAACCCTAAGCCTTAGCCTAACCCTAAGCCTAACCCTAACCAGATCTAACCCTAACCCTAACCCTAACCCTAACCCTAAGCCTAACCCTAACCTAACCCTAACCCTAACCCTAACCCTAACACTAACCCTAACCCTAACCCTAAACCTAACCCTAACCCTAACCCTAACCCTAACCCTAACCCTAAACAGGATCTAACCCTAACCCTAACCCTAACCCTAACCCTAACCCTAACCCTAACCCTAACCCTAACCCTAACCCTAACCCTAACTCTAAACCGGATCTAACCCTAACCCTAACCCTAACCCTAACCCTAACCCTAACCCTAACCCTAACCCTAAACAGGATCTAACCCTAACCCTAACCCTAACCCTAACCCTAACCCTAACCCTAACCCTAACCCTAACCCTAACCCTAACCCTAACTCTAAACCGGATCTAACCCTAACCCTAACCCTAACCCTAACCCTAACCCTAACCCTAAACCGGATCTAACCCTCACCCTAACACTAATCCTAACCGTCACCCTAACGCTAACCCTCACCCTAACCCTCAACCTAAAGCACCTTGACACTCCGTGTACGCTATTTCACGTTAAGATTGAACATAGGCCTAGCCAACATGGGAGAAGACTGAAAAACCGGGCCCCAGAAAACGCGTTGCTAGCCTCTTTCGTCCATCGAAAAGTGCCCCCAAAGGAAGGCTTTGGGTACAAGTGAACTCCCCAGGGGAGCCTTTACGCAGCCCCACATGCAAGTGGACCCTCCGGGTTCGATTTTTCCGAGCATCCCTAAACATAGCACTAGCCGGAATGGGAGAAGACGAGTGAAAAATCAGGCCCCAGGAAATGCGTTGCGAGCCCTTTTCTCCCATCCCAAAGTGCCCCCAAAGGAAGGCTTTGGGTACAAGAGAACTCCCCACGGGAGCCTTTACGCAGCCCCACATGCAACTGGACCCTCCGGGTTCGCTGTTCCTGAGCAAACCTAAACGTAGCCCTAGCCGTCATCGGAGACGAGTGAAAAATCAGGCCCCAGGAAATGCGTTGCGAGCCCCTTTGGACCATCCAAAAGTGCCCCCAAAGGAAGACTTTGGGTACAAGAGAACTCCCCAGGGGAGCCTTTACGCAGCCCCACATGCAACTGGACCCTCCGGGTTCGCTGTTCCTGAGCAAACCTAAACGTAGCCCTAGCCGTCATCGGAGACGAGTGAAAAATCAGGCCCCAGGAAATGCGTTGCGAGCCCTTTTCGTCAATCCCAAAGTGCCCACAAAGGAAGGCTTTGGGTACAAGAGAACTCCTCACGGGAGCCTTTACACAGCCCCACATGCAACTGGACCCTCCGGGTTCGATTTTTCCGAGCAAACCTAAACGTAGCCCTAGCCGTCATCGGAGACGAGTGAAAAATCAGGCCCCAGGAAATGCGTTGCGAGCCCTTTTTGCCCATCCAAAATTGCCCCCAAGGGAAGGCTTTGGGTACAAGAGAACTCCCCACGGGAGCCTTTACGCAGCCCCACATGCAACTGGACCCTCCGGGTTCGCTGTTTCCGAGCATCCCTAAACATAGCCCTAGCCGGCATCGAAGACGACTGAAAAATCAGGCCCCAGGAAATGCGTTGCGAGCCCTTTTCGTCAATCCCAAAGTGCCCCCAAAGGAAGGCTATGGGTACAAGAGAACTCCCCAGGGGAGCCTTTACGCAGCCCCACATGCAACTGGACCCTCCGGGTTCGCTGTTCCTGAGCAAACCTAAACATAGCCCTAGCCGGCATGGGAGAAGACGACTGAAAAATCAGGCCCCAGGAAATGCGTTGCGAGCCCTTTTCTCCCATCCCAAAGTGCCCCCAAAGGAAGGCTTTGGGTACAAGAGAACTCCCCAGGGGAGCCTTTATGCAGCCCCACATGCAACTGGACCCTCCGGGTTCGCTGTTTCCGAGCAACCCTAAACATATCACTAGCCGGCAATCGAGAAGACTGAAAAACCGGGCCCCACAAAACGCGTTGCAAGCCCCTTTGGACCATCCCAAAGTGCCCCCAAAGGAAGGCTTTGGGTACAAGAGAACTCCCCAGGGGAGCCTTTACGCAGCCCCACATGCAACTGGACCCTCCGGGTTCACTGTTCCTGAGCAAACCTAAACGTAGCCCTAGCCGGCATCGGAGAAGACTGAAAAATCAGGCCCCAGGAAATGCGTTGCGAGCCCCTTTGGACCATCCCAAAGTGCCCCCAAAGGAAGGCTTTGGGTACAAGAGAACTCCCCAGGGGAGCCTTTACGCAGCCCCACATGCAACTGGACCCTCCGGGTTCGCTGTTCCTGAGCAAACCTAAACGTAGCCCTAGCCGTCATCGGAGACGAGTGAAAAATCAGGCCCCAGGAAATGCGTTGCGAGCCCTTTTCTCCCATCCCAAAGTGCCCCCAAAGGAAGGCTTTGGGTACAAGTGAACTCCCCAGGGGAGCCTTTACGCAGCCCCACATGCAACTGGACCCTCCGGGTTCGCTGTTTCCGAGCAACCCTAAACATAGCCCTAGCCGGCATCCAAGAAGACTGAAAAACCGGGCCCCAGAAAAAGCGTTGCGAGCCCCTTTGGACCATCCCAAAGTGCCCCCAAAGGAAGGCTTTGGGTACAAGAGAACTCCCCAGGGGAGCCTTTACGCAGCCCCACATGCAACTAGACCCTCCGGGTTCGCTGTTCCTGAGCAAACCTAAACGTAGCCCTAGCCGGCATCGGAGACGAGTGAAAAATCAGGCCCCAGGAAATGCGTTGCGAGCCCCTTTGGACCATCCAAAAGTGCCCCCAAAGGAAGGCTTTGGGTACAAGTGAACTCCCCAGGGGAGCCTTTACGCAGCCCCACATGCAACTGGACCCTCCGGGTTCGCTGTTCCTGAGCAAACCTAAACGTAGCCCTAGCCGGCATCGGAGAAGACTGAAAAATCAGGCCCCAGGAAATGCGTTGCGAGCCCTTTTCTCCCATCCCAAAGTGCCCCCAAAGGAAGGCTTTGGGTACAAGAGACCTCCCCAGGGGAGCCTTTATGCAGCCCCACATGCAACTGGACCCTCCGGGTTCGCTGTTTCCGAGCAACCCTAAATATAGCATTAGCCGGCAATCGAGAATACTGAAAAACCGGGCCCCAGAAAAAGCGTTGCAAGCCCCTTTGGACCATCCAAAAGTGTCACCAAAGGAAGGCTTTGGGTACAAGAGAACTCCCCAGGGGACCCTTTACGCAGCCCCACATGCAACTGGACCCTCCGGGTTCGCTGTTCCTGAGCAAACCTAAACGTAGCCCTAGCCGGCATCGGAGAAGACTGAAAAATCAGGCCCCAGGAAATGCGTTGCGAGCCCCTTTGGACCATCCCAAAGTGCCCCCAAAGGAAGGCTTTGGGTACAAGAGAACTCCCCAGGGGACCCTTTACGCAGCCCCACATGCAACTGGACCCTCCGGGTTCGCTGTTCCTGAGCAAACCTAAACGTAGCCCTAGCCGGCATCGGAGAAGACTGAAAAATCAGGCCCCAGGAAATGCGTTGCGAGCCCCTTTGGACCATCCCAAAGTGCCCCCAAAGGAAGGCTTTGGGTACAAGAGAACTCCCCAGGGGAGCCTTTACGCAGCCCCACATGCAACTGGACCCTCCGGGTTCGCTGTTCCTGAGCAAACCTAAAGGTAGCCCTAGCCGGCATCGGAGAAGACTGAAAAATCAGGCCCCAGGAAATGCGTTGCGAGCCCCTTTGGACCATCCAAAATTGCCCCCAAGGGAAGGCTTTGGGTACAAGTGAACTCCCCAGGGGAGCCTTTACACAGCCCCACATGCAACTGGACCCTCCGGGTTCGCTGTTTCCGAGCATCCCTAAACATAGCCCTAGCCGGCATCGAAGACGACTGAAAAATCAGGCCCCAGGAAATGCGTTGCGAGCCCTTTTCTCCCATCCCAAAGTGCCCCCAAAGGAAGGCTTTGGGTACAAGAGAACTCCCCAGGGGAGCCTTTACGCAGCCCCACATGCAACTGGACCCTCCGGGTTCGCTGTTTCCGAGCAACCCTAAACATAGCCCTAGCCGGCATCCGAGAAGACTGAAAAACCGGGCCCCAGAAAAAGCGTTGCGAGCCCCTTTGGACCATCCCAAAGTGCCCCCAAAGGAAGGCTTTGGGTACAAGAGAACTCCCCAGGGGAGCCTTTACGCAGCCCCACATGCAACTGGACTCTCCGGGTTCGCTGTTCCTGAGCAAACCTAAACGTAGCCCTAGCCGGCATCGGAGACGAGTGAAAAATCAGGCCCCAGGAAATGCGTTGCGAGCCTTTTTCGCCCATCCAAAAGTGCCCCCAAAGGAAGGCTTTGGGTACAAGAGAACTCCCCAGGGGAGCCTTTACGCAGCCCCACATGCAACTGGACCCTCCGGGTTCGCTGTTCCTGAGCAAACCTAAACGTAGCCCTAGCCGGCATCGGAGACGAGTGAAAAATCAGGCCCCAGGAAATGCGTTGCGAGCCCTTTTCGCCCATCCAAAAGTGCCCCCAAAGGAAGGCTTTGGGTACAAGAGAACTCCCCAGGGGAGCCTTTACGCAGCCCCACATGCAACTGGACCCTCCGGGTTCGCTGTTTCCGAGCAACCCTAAACATAGCCCTAGCCGGCATGCGAGAAGACTGAAAAACCGGGCCCCAAGAAAAGCGTTGCAAGCCCCTTTGGACCATCCAAAAGTGTCACCAAAGGAAGGCTTTGGGTACAAGAGAATTCCCCAGGGGAGCCTTTACGCAGCCCCACATGCAACTGGACCCTCCGGGTTCGCTGTTTCCGAGCAACCCTAAACATAGCCCTAGCCGGCATGCGAGAAGACTGAAAAACCGGGCCCCAAGAAAAGCGTTGCAAGCCCCTTTGGACCATCCAAAAGTGTCACCAAAGGAAGGCTTTGGGTACAAGAGAATTCCCCAGGGGAGCCTTTACACAGCCCCACATGCAACTGGACCCTCCGGGTTCGCTGTTTCCGAGCATCCCTAAACATAGCCCTAGCCGGCATCGAAGACGACTGAAAAATCAGGCCCCAGGAAATGCGTTGCGAGCCCTTTTCTCCCATCCCAAAGTGCCCCCAAAGGAAGGCTTTGGGTACAAGTGAACTCCCCAGGGGAGCCTTTACGCAGCCCCACATGCAACTGGACCCTCCGGGTTCGCTGTTTCCGAGCAACCCTAAACATAGCCCTAGCCGGCATCCAAGAAGACTGAAAAACCGGGCCCCAGAAAAAGCGTTGCGAGCCCCTTTGGACCATCCCAAAGTGCCCCCAAAGGAAGGCTTTGGGTACAAGAGAACTCCCCAGGGGAGCCTTTACGCAGCCCCACATGCAACTAGACCCTCCGGGTTCGCTGTTCTTGAGCAAACCTAAACGTAGCCCTAGCCGGCATCGGAGACGAGTGAAAAATCAGGCCCCAGGAAATGCGTTGCGAGCCCCTTTGGACCATCCAAAAGTGCCCCCAAAGGAAGGCTTTGGGTACAAGTGAACTCCCCAGGGGAGCCTTTACGCAGCCCCACATGCAACTGGACCCTCCGGGTTCGCTGTTTCCGAGCATCCCTAAACATAGCCCTAGCCGGCATCGAAGACGACTGAAAAATCAGGCCCCAGGAAATGCGTTGCGAGCCCCTTTGGACCATCCCAAAGTGCCCCCAAAGGAAGGCTTTGGGTACAAGAGAACTCCCCAGGGGAGCCTTTACGCAGCCCCACATGCAACTGGACCCTCCGGGTTCGCTGTTCCTGAGCAACCCTAAACGTAGCCCTAGCCGGCATCGGAGACGAGTGAAAAATCAGGCCCCAGGAAATGCGTTGCGAGCCCTTTTCTCCCATCCCAAAGTGCCCCCAAAGGAAGGCTTTGGGTACAAGAGAACTCCCCAGGGGAGCCTTTACGCAGCCCCACATGCAACTGGACCCTCCGGGTTCGCTGTTCCTGAGCAAACCTAAACGTAGCCCTAGCCGTCATCGGAGACGAGTGAAAAATCAGGCCCCAGGAAATGCGTTGCGAGCCCTTTTCTCCCATCCCAAAGTGCCCCCAAAGGAAGGCTTTGGGTACAAGTGAACTCCCCAGGGGAGCCTTTACGCAGCCCCACATGCAACTGGACCCTCCGGGTTCGCTGTTCCTGAGCAAACCTAAAGGTAGCCCTAGCCGGCATCGGAGAAGACTGAAAAATCAGGCCCCAGGAAATGCGTTGCGAGCCCCTTTGGACCATCCAAAAGTGCCCCCAAAGGAAGGCTTTGGGTACAAGTGAACTCCCCACGGGAGCCTTTACGCAGCCCCACATGCAACTGGACCCTCCGGGTTCGCTGTTTCCGAGCATCCCTAAACATAGCCCTAGCCGGCATCGAAGACGACTGAAAAATCAGGCCCCAGGAAATGCGTTGCGAGCCCTTTTCTCCCATCCCAAAGTGCCCCCAAAGGAAGGCTTTGGGTACAAGAGAACTCCCCAGGGGAGCCTTTACGCAGCCCCACATGCAACTGGACCCTCCGGGTTCGCTGTTTCCGAGCAACCCTAAACATAGCCCTAGCCGGCATGCGAGAAGACTGAAAAACCGGGCCCCAAGAAAAGCGTTGCAAGCCCCTTTGGACCATCCAAAAGTGTCACCAAAGGAAGGCTTTGGGTACAAGAGAATTCCCCAGGGGAGCCTTTACGCAGCCCCACATGCAACTGGACCCTCCGGGTTCGCTGTTTCCGAGCAACCCTAAACATAGCCCTAGCCGGCATGCGAGAAGACTGAAAAACCGGGCCCCAAGAAAAGCGTTGCAAGCCCCTTTGGACCATCCAAAAGTGTCACCAAAGGAAGGCTTTGGGTACAAGAGAATTCCCCAGGGGAGCCTTTACACAGCCCCACATGCAACTGGACCCTCCGGGTTCGCTGTTTCCGAGCATCCCTAAACATAGCCCTAGCCGGCATCGAAGACGACTGAAAAATCAGGCCCCAGGAAATGCGTTGCGAGCCCTTTTCTCCCATCCCAAAGTGCCCCCAAAGGAAGGCTTTGGGTACAAGTGAACTCCCCAGGGGAGCCTTTACGCAGCCCCACATGCAACTGGACCCTCCGGGTTCGCTGTTTCCGAGCAACCCTAAACATAGCCCTAGCCGGCATCCAAGAAGACTGAAAAACCGGGCCCCAGAAAAAGCGTTGCGAGCCCCTTTGGACCATCCCAAAGTGCCCCCAAAGGAAGGCTTTGGGTACAAGAGAACTCCCCAGGGGAGCCTTTACGCAGCCCCACATGCAACTAGACCCTCCGGGTTCGCTGTTCTTGAGCAAACCTAAACGTAGCCCTAGCCGGCATCGGAGACGAGTGAAAAATCAGGCCCCAGGAAATGCGTTGCGAGCCCCTTTGGACCATCCAAAAGTGCCCCCAAAGGAAGGCTTTGGGTACAAGTGAACTCCCCAGGGGAGCCTTTACGCAGCCCCACATGCAACTGGACCCTCCGGGTTCGCTGTTTCCGAGCATCCCTAAACATAGCCCTAGCCGGCATCGAAGACGACTGAAAAATCAGGCCCCAGGAAATGCGTTGCGAGCCCCTTTGGACCATCCCAAAGTGCCCCCAAAGGAAGGCTTTGGGTACAAGAGAACTCCCCAGGGGAGCCTTTACGCAGCCCCACATGCAACTGGACCCTCCGGGTTCGCTGTTCCTGAGCAAACCTAAACGTAGCCCTAGCCGTCATCGGAGACGAGTGAAAAATCAGGCCCCAGGAAATGCGTTGCGAGCCCTTTTCTCCCATCCCAAAGTGCCCCCAAAGGAAGGCTTTGGGTACAAGAGAACTCCCCAGGGGAGCCTTTACGCAGCCCCACATGCAACTGGACCCTCCGGGTTCGCTGTTCCTGAGCAAACCTAAACGTAGCCCTAGCCGTCATCGGAGACGAGTGAAAAATCAGGCCCCAGGAAATGCGTTGCGAGCCCTTTTCTCCCATCCCAAAGTGCCCCCAAAGGAAGGCTTTGGGTACAAGTGAACTCCCCAGGGGAGCCTTTACGCAGCCCCACATGCAACTGGACCCTCCGGGTTCGCTGTTCCTGAGCAAACCTAAAGGTAGCCCTAGCCGGCATCGGAGAAGACTGAA